>NC_071976.1:19163352-19231004 GCF_026283585.1 Hylaeus volcanicus
TAATGAAATTCATCAGCACTTGAAATTTGAGTTTCTACTTAAATAATATTAATATCTCTGTGCAAACCAGTATCAGTTTCTTAAAATACAAATATGTGAAATTGATTGGCAACAAAATATGCAACTGCTAAGCCGGAGCAGAGCAAATCTTCTTCTGAAAAAGATGAACAGACTAGAGAAGGAATCCAAATTCAAAACAGTTGAGAAACCCTGTATTGCAGAATTCCTCGTCGGTAAGCTGGAAAAGTATCAGCTACCGGGGTCGTAGACCTTGACAGGAATTAAATTAGAAAAGGCGAACATCTTCGGTCCCGTCTAAATCGTATTCCGATTTCGGCGTGTGTATAACCGCGCAGCTTATTGCATATGTATATATGTCGAATCGTACCGTTTCCATCACGGAATACGGGGCTTGTGTATATTCTCCTAGTGCGCTGGCTAAGCGTACGTGTACGTCTGTACGTGTGCTTTCGCATATATCCGCGGGTACATATGATCCGGTTTGCAAACGCGAATCGTACATTCGGCTGAAAAGCGGTCGAACGTTTCCATATCGTTATTCTTGCGTTTGCCGCTTTTCTTCTCGCCTCGCCACTTCTCGCCCCCTGGAATTAGGAAAGTTTCCGCACCGAAACTGTGAAGCGACGGAAGTTTGCGCTGAGGAAACTTTTCAACGGGAGGCGGTGATGACCATCGCGAGTTTCAGGCCGAAGGGTTAAAGCCAGCTGTCGCAGCGGAGAAATTGAAAAACGCCACGCGGCTTTCCGCCACCGGATGGAACAATCAGTCGACGTGACATCCTTATTGGAACACGATGCCAACGCCTAGCGATCTTGTTCTGCGGTTAGTTATACATACTGTATAGCCAGGAACAATTCCGTCAGACCTCGTTCATACGATGTTCCTTTAACCGTTTGAGTGTTGGTTTATTTAATAATAAACGTAACAAAAATAAATCTAGAGTTGAGGGACACTGCGTTTCTCAAAAGAGTTAATAAATGACTTACAAAATAAAACATATTGCTTACTTTAATGCTGTATTTTAAACGACAGTATGGGGTCTGTAAACTTTGAAAAATGAAATTGACAACAAGCACAACTGTATCAATCAAAGAAGTTAAATTGGAACCTGAAATGTTGATACTGAAATCCTGCAACAAGTTCAATTTAAAACGTTGATTGTAAGACGTGTTTGTACCATCCTTGATAACTAATCGACGATGTAATTCATTATGATGCAAGGATGACCATAATCAAAGATCTAATCTACCTACCTCTATCATGCACTTCTATTGAATCATTAGAATCCTCTCACCTTAGGCATATTACATACCATAAACTACATGTACAGACTGAGAAGTCACAACTCATTAGATCCAGCAAATAGATATTTTACGGGCAATCTCTAGTTATGGCAGCATCATTCACGTCCTGTACATGATATTTCACTGTAAAATAGTAACTTCGAGATCTTGACACAATCTCGCGAACGTAACTCATCTTCAGAGTAACAATCAGTGAGGAACAAATTTTATTCGAATAAAAGCGTAAAGTAACGTGTAGCAATTCATTCGTGACGTTTATTGGATTCAGCGGTTCCTTTTTTATTTTTTAGTTGTGAAATATTTAGCGATATGATTCAAATTCAAATTGCTTGATTTTCTTTTTTGATTTTTTTGGGGATTCCATATTTTTATCCGTGTAAGAAATTTGCCCATTTTTTCTAATTACCAGTAATAGCATACCACTAATAAATTTCATTGTTTAATTTGTAATTTTTTTTTCATAAAATTGATAACAAATTCCATCAGTATCAGTAAGAGAAGCTTTCATATTCTTGACATTATTTTTTAATCTATTAACGTGGATCTACGCTCGGAACGGCAGACCCGAACAGTAAGAAACATGGAAAGTATTGTTCATCACGGTCTAAATATGCCGTATCCTCAAACGTCTTGAAAAGCACTATCGCATGATCCTCCAAAAATATATAATTCCATTTAAAAAACGAAACTTCACCATCATATCTTTTAAATTCATAATATAAACAAATTTTCGTTTACGCCACAATATAGAGCCTATTGTATCCTGCAATTTACATATAAACACTTTAGCGTGGACACCCTGTATATTCGTAAATAGCTTATGAGAAAAATATAGTGTCTTGAATATATTCTTTCACGTCAGAGTCCTTAAACACCATCAGAGTTTTTCGTTTTCATCTCGATAACCATCGACACTCTTGAAATTATGATAAATACATCAAGCAAGCTTACTAAATTTTGTACAAAAAAAAAACAAGACACGACAAATTCATTCCATACTTACAGTATACGTTCCGTAAATTAAATTAAAATCCATCGGTATAATTCGTCAAAGGTATAGATAAGTAGGCTGCTCGACGTCATTTGTTATTCTTAATTAAAAAAGTACCGTATTACATATTCTGTCTTTTTTTTTCATCTGTTACGTGACACAACGGTATTCGCGATTCGAGCACGGAACGTTCGGTGAAACTATTACGTATTCGCAATGCAAAACACACCTCTCCCCCCTAGGTACAATGAACAAAGATACCACGGTTCTGCGCATTGGCTTCCTCGTCACGAGGTTGAGGGAAAGCGATCTGCATTTTTCAATTTCCCATCGGTCGATACTCTCTGCTTCAAATAAATTCACCGGAAAACGTGAAATATGCGCGCATCTCGTAGGCCGTTGCACTGCCACGGAAAACTCGAGTACAAATGAAGTTTGAAATTATCGGTGTTATGCATACCAAGTGGGACTTGCTTAAACTCCTGGCTTCATGCATATGCACAAGATAAAGTAATTAATTTAAAAAATGTATGCAGCTTCAACTGGAGAAAACAAAAGAAGGGGGTAGAGAGAAAGAGAGAAAGTGAGAAAGAAAGAGAGAGGGAGAGGACTGCGTTCGAGGAATTATACATTCGTTTTATACAGAACATCGTTTATTTTGCGCGCGTATCTGCCAGCCGTTCTTTATTAATTTTAGAACGTTTTGCCTTAATGAATTTAGAACATCACGCACTAGACGTACACGGTATGTTCATAATTCATTATTTTCGAGTTGTAGCGTAATCCTTTTGTACAATTACACGAAATCAACGATCTTGATTTTTGGAAGGGATTTAGAGGAAAACGCGCGAATCTGGTCTGCTTAGGATAGATTTTTTGAAATGGCGGAATAATATTTAATAAGTTTAAAACTTGCCGCATACATTAGTTACCAAAGACATTGCACCATTATTTAAAAATGAGGACTGTTGAATATGTGTGTGGAATACATTGGAAATGTCACACTTAATGGTATCGGTATAATAAATTATGGGTTCTTTAATGTAAATAGAGCTTTTATTATGCATATATCTTCTTATTTAAAATTTTGTATAAATTACTACTAAAGCGTCACTAAAATTTAAAATTAAAAAATGGGAAAATATGTATATAATTTGAAAACAATAGTTTAGATAGATGTATACGTATATTGTCCATACATGGCTTATGAATATTCAGTAAATCCTATCTAAGCGTACAAGCCCATGCCTTTTAGACGTCGAGATGTCAGAAATACAATAGCTCTTATCCCCCCTCAAAGCTCAAGGCTTGTTCGCTGTTATCTTCCTCTCCTAGAACGAAGCCAGCAATTCTAAGATATTGTGAAGATAATCTCTTACGGTGAAAATTTTCGCGCCTCTTAAACAGAATGTACTATAAAGTGTTTACCTTTACCTTACCTTACCTTTACCTAAGTGTTTACCTTTCAAGCCTTTACTATAAACAAATAATACATCATCACTGCGTTTTGCTTTTATCTTGATAATCATCGATACTATTGAAATTATGATGGTTACATAAAATAAAGATTATTAAATTTCGTATAAAAAATATTAAATACATTTTTCTCCATTCATGATAGAGTCACTAGAATTGAACTCTGCAAACAAATCAGCTAAACAAAACATTAAATATACCCAACAACTGAAAATAAAGAAGAAAGTAAATAACGTTTGTTTCTTTATCCTGTAAAGTTTCCTGTTTCTTTGTTTCCGTTTTCTTTACCTTCTGACTGCTGACGATCGGTGGTCGTCTTATCTTTATCTTTTCTCAACTGGTAACAATTTGTCTTAATTAATACTGCAGTTGTCGTTAAAGAAATAATCCATTGTTGTAACGCAAATAAACGTTGGTATAAAAAGAACGCAAGAAATTCTTGGAAATAATTTTACAAGAATTAAGATGAAACGTGCTAAAGACAATAATCTTTTGGATGAAATTATCACAGCAGTACAACTAAATGAGGTGTTATTATCAATCAACTCTTAATTAAAAGATAATATCAAGTAAATGAGCTTACTTTCTAAATTCTTTTTTAAAAATTTAACGCAACTCACATATAACGATGACTTGTAAAGACAAATGCAATATTAACTATCAAAATGAGGATTGTTCGAAAATTTTGGTTATTAATTGACAGTATAGATGGAATCATTTTTTAGTCACTAGTGTCGGCAAAAACACTACTGCAACATTTTACTTGTTAAGGATGATTTTAATTGGTAGATTCTACCTTAAGGTATAATAGCTCTTATATCAATTTCTAAAGAATGGCATATTCTGTGGGATTTCAAGAGATATCAAATTTACATAACTATTTGGGGATGTAAGTTACAGCATTCAAATAGCTTTTTAATAACTATTAAATTAATAACTATTAATTCCGATAAAACTTCTATTCTAATAAAAATCTCCCAATATCAACCCGTTTTAGTGGGAGCAGTTATACTTTTTAAATTCTTTCCAAAATAATCAATAAATAAAATGTTGGCGCATTTAAATCACGCGCCAGAGTATGTAAACAGCTTTGACTGCGCGTCCGATTTTTGTTTGTTTTTAGTTCTAGAACATTGGCCACATTGAATTTCTCGTTTATGTTTCTTCTCACGTGCAATGTGCTATTGAAAATGTTATTAATAAAATAATATATGTATTTTGATTTAACAATGCAAACTCGTGTATCGTTCATTCGACATAGAAACCTGCTGAACCAAAACATAAAATAATATTCTGGAATTGCTCTGATAATCAACCGTATAATTAATATTTTTTTTCATTTCTCCACGTTAATCGTCTTCCATTTATTGCGATAGTAATCGTACGCTGCAACGACAAAAGGATGGCGGATAATATCGAGCTCGAGCCGCTGTAGTTTTATTCTTGGCAGGAATGGAAAGCAGCTGTGGCGCACAGCGCTGAATGGAGTTTTCGATTCGCGTATTAACGGTGCATCGTAAAGTGTTTAGCTTGCGAGGTTTGTCGAAGCTTAAAGGTAATTAAACGGCGCGAGGGTTTGCATAAAAATTGAAATTTTATCCGCGGTACCGTAACAGTTCTAATTATAATAGCGCGGCTCTTCGTCTCCGTGAGCTTAAACACGTTTTCTGTCCCGTTTAACGAGAACAGAACGACGTACGTGACATTAGAAGGATACAGGTCCGTTTTCTTCTGCGCGAATCGCTTGATTAACTGCTAATTCGTGCCCGGTGTGCGCGAGCAGACGTGACCAGGTATCTTCTGGTGTACACGCTAACTGCTTATGGGTTAATCCGCGGGTTAAAGCAAAGCTGCCACCGACAGAGAGAAATTGAAAAGAGCGCCTTTCAGATATCCTGTTTCTCTCATCTTCGGGGAAAAATTAAATGCTCTTTTCACCTATTTGTATATGGCGAAATATACACGGTGTTAAACGGAGAAAATCATCTTTCGGATTGAAATGAATGCTTGCGAATTTTTTTTTTTTTTTTTTTTTTTTTGACCGCACTGAGCATTTCATATAAATATTTGATACGTGTAGTAGAAGTACATATTTGAACAGTATTTTTGCCATTTTTTATCGAAATGGATCGAGCTGCGTAGAAAATGTAAGCGTCCTCGTAATATATTATTGAGAATTTCCTAGTCTCATGGTGGCATGAATTACCAAGTCATAATGAATAGAATTTTAAAAAATTGGTATTTTTGAATCGTAGAGAAAGCTTGCTATCGTTGTACATAACTTTACATACTTTAACAACTTAATTACATTTGTGAGATACGCAACTATAGCACTTTATAGTTATTCCTCTTTGAAAGGTCGCCTTAAAATATTTCATTACAACTTATAAGAAGAAACCTAACTTTGCTATTTCAGCTTCGAAAGTTCTTTGTGTATATTGATTGCATGAACAACCTATAATTTTAACACTATGAAGTATTTTTGTACAAGTAATTGTACGTAACTTTGTAAGATATGCATAAATGATGGTGCAAAATTTCAAACTCCTATTTTTAAAATAATTATAACGTATATCTTAATGTAAAAATTGAATAATATTCTGCACAAAGTTATTAATAATAATTGCTATTGAGAATTATTACTAGATTCCGTTATTATTAATACTAAAAGCAGTAAAGTTAGAATCATATGAATAATATGAAATGGTAATAAGTGCTAAAGAAAATACAAAACATAAAACAAATTTATGTATAGTACTATATTAATAATTATTATCCCTTCGCGATGTTTATTAAAAAGTTGCATTTTACATCAAAGGATTAATTTTCACACTTATTTTTATACAGCATTTTTCATTTTATAAGGCTTTGAAGGGCCATAGAACGACGGGTATTTTCCTCTTAGATTGAAAATCTATAATAAACGAAACAATTAAAATTTAATTTCGCGCTGAAAAATAGACGTACCTCAACTTTTTCAAAAACCCAATTACGAAGATTCGTTGATCGCGAGTCGCACTGCCAGATGTTATTACAACCTGGCAGGATGGAATTAACGTCACGCGCGTCTTTGCGTAAGTGATAACCGTTTTAATTATTCTTCCGCCTCAGTGTTATTTCCGAAATGTTCGTGAACTTTTTGTTCACGCGAAACTAAGACTTCGTCACTGTATAACGAAAAAAATTAATATAATATGTAGAAACATTATATCATATTAATTGTTTCATATTGCATGTTTTATGTTTCGAATGTAATATTTAATATCTTATATTTAAAATTTAAAATTAAAAGTTTTATATTTTATATTTCATATTTTACATTTTACATTTTATACTGGATTAAATTAAATTAAAGGAGGATGTTAAAAAAGTGCCAAATTTGTACACCGCCTGACGCCTAAAACATCTACGAACCATTATTCTATAGATTCTGCACTTCAAATTGTGCACAATAACTTATAGCAAATGTGATGAGGAAGTCCTGAAAAATGTGGTTGAAGTTGAAAGACGAATCGTAACTTCCTGACTTCAAATGACCATAACTTTGAAGTGAGTGCATGGAACTTAAAATTCCAACGTTATTTTGTAAAGAAAAGTCGATATTTAAATAGTATGGAAAGAAATATTAATAACGATAAAACGCAACATTGAGATAACGTATTAGGATGCAAATATTCCTCAAAATATGTTTAATATTATACCTACTGTAACCCACTTCTAAAACTGAATCAAGTGTATTCAATATGAAAAACTGTTATTATATTTCATCCCCTTCATCTTCGGATGATATTTCTTCGATAAAATATCGGTTGAGGAAGTTGGCAGATAAATGTATAGATGTTTGATGTCGCGCAAATCCGGAGTACCATAACACTGTTGCAATATGTGAACAACATGCTCGAGCACCATAGCGTACAAAAATTCCCATCATATTTGCTGTAAGTTATTGTACACAATTTAAAGTGCAGAATCTATAGAGTGATGCCTCATTAATATTTTAGGTGTCGGATGGGGTACAAATTTATTATGCACTTTTTTAATATCCTCCTTTCTGTTCGTTCACACAGAGGAATTTCATTCTACAATTCAAATTTGTATTTATTTAAACGTAGAGAATAAACAGTATATTCTTCCCATTACATTCTCTTTTTACTTTTGTTTATTGTTTCATTCAGCCCGTGTTTAAAATAAACATTTCGCCGCAATGGCAGTCAGTTTGTTTCAGTTCGAAATATTTGTTACGCACTGATCGCCGATTTTCTATTTCTCAGTTTACGAAACGTAAAAACAATCTCAAAAAACAAACGCCGCTGAAACATTGACCCATAAAAATAGCACGCGCTCGGCGATTCTTTCTCTGTAAGTTTGAATCTACATATGTGGTTGTGTTTTTAAAACGTCGATTTGGATGGAGCATGTTGCGAAACAGAAGGGTGTGCGCCACGACGAATCATTATTTTCAACTTTAACTCCGTTCGTTACATTGGTCCACATCGAATGTCGAACGCAGATCAGACAAAATGTTGTAGGTGGGTTGGGAAAAACTTTTTCCATGAATACCTTGTTTCGAGGTACATTTACGGTCGAACGTATTCTCCGGGAATGTAACTGGATTCGCTATAGGTTCCTATTACAGGAATACTAGGCTAATGTTACAAATACAAAATAAGAGCACTGTTACATTTAACACTATAAGGTTTGTAGTTGTAGCAATTGTAATTTTTAGTAGTGTTGGATATAATCATTACAAGATAAAATGTATTATTTATATTAAACGTTTTCAAATTTGGGTAGCCATCGTAAAAACTATCAATAGATATAAAATATTCTACACTAAAGAAAGAAACGTTATAAATTGTTAAAAATTTGAAAAGCTGAGCGTTTACAACAGTTGGATTTTAGGTCTACTATATCACCCCAATCCATTATTATGCAATTGTTTTAGCATTGTAATCTAATCGATTTCATTTACTAACAGTATTTTTATGTTATGTCAAATTCTAATCGACCGTTTCATTTTAGTTTTGCCAACATGTACCTGTGCATCATTGCATTTATTTTTATGAAGTGTTTTCAAAAGGAGTTTCTATTTTGTTTGAGAATGAATATCTTCATTTAAAATGCAAAAATCGGATACATTCCATACCATTTGTGTTTTATTAAAAAACAAAAATCCTAAAGCCCGTTTTAGAGGACCTTTTATATTATTTTTTGATTGTTATATACGTTACATTTATTATTAGAATAATTTCAAGTAAATGTTTACTTAGAAAATAATTCAAGTGTTACTATATTATTTAAATAATTCGAGCGGACAATTATAATTCGTTATTCGTATCTTTTGAATACAACTCATTTGTTTCTTTTTCATATATTCTGCCTAGTTGCATGTATTCTTTATGTATGTAAGTACATATGCCTTGCACACCTGTGTGTAAGTGCTCATTTGAATACAAAATATCCATTTGCATCAAAATTCCCACATGTAATCTAAAGTAAAAATACAGTACAACACAGAAATTACTAGTGAACAGATCCTTAGAAACCATTATATTTTATTTCATTATTTTATAGAAACGTTTGAACTCACAACGTTTAATACTTTCAGTTCTAGAAGACTGAAAATAAAATAAGTTTTCAAAGCCAATACAGGGTGTTTGGGTCGATAATGTAGAGCGTTCGGTCGATAATGCAGATTACTCTGTCGGTAATGTAGAGTGCTCGGTCGATAGTACAGATTCATATTCATTAGCTAGAAATTATTTCATGCTTTTCACTGCATGTTCCCATACTTTTAAGCAATTATATCTAGAGCTAGTGCGTATTCATATAAATTAACTAGAAATTATTTCATACTTTTCACTGTACCTTTTTTGAAGTCGGTTAAATTCTTTTTCCAAAAAATTATTTTATTATCCATAATGTGGTAGTACTTGTTTAGGCAAATTCATCGATCTATTGTCCAATAATAAGCTTTTCGTTGTAATATGAAGCCTTTAATTGGAGTTTGTAGTCAGTAGATCGAGCGTCAGTCGGTCGAACAAGAGTAGAGCATCTTCTTTCCTTTATTCTATCTTTTAATAAATATACAATAAAAACAGAAAACCACACCGTAAGTACCGAATAGAAGTATCATTTACATATACGTAATGAACGAACCTTATGACGAGAATTATTCCATTGCCGGGTAAAATTGATGCATATTTCGTCGTTGGACGTGGGTCGCGTTTCTCCGTGAAAGGGAGACGGATTCTGGACATTTTATATTCAAAATTACCAAATTTCCTTTTACTGGACGAGTATTGTTAACTTTCGCCGTGTCGCAGGATATGTCGTGGTTCGAAATAAATTCCGCGCGGATACACGAAACGTCGAAAATTCTACGGAGGACAATATTATAACGAAAACCGTGGCCCGTTTGTAAATGTACCGTGCAAAAATGTTCGCTACACGTCGCGAACACTGATATTGTTCGCTGCTGGGTTCGGTCGGCGGTTCCAGCGCGTTAACTGAACGAAATTGTGCGCGTGTGTCGGCAACTTGGAGCAAAAGTGTCCGTGTTCCACTAAAATCCCGAGTCGCGAAATTTCTGTAACATTTTTATTCCGTGTAATTTCTATTGAGAATTTCAATAGTGAAATTGCGCTTTTGTCGCTGCCGCTTTATTAAAATTCCCCGGGATTGCGGTGCGGTTTTTGATTATCGTCATTTTTCGCCATCCGAAAACGCGGAAGCGCGCATTATTTCCGGGTAAGTCAGGAACATAAATCGAATTTCATGAAGAACGATTTATGAATTTTATGCGCTTTTGCTTTTAATGTGAAATACGATCTTTTTGTTCTCGACGTATCGTTATGAATGTGTGAAGTATGGTTTTCGGCTGTTGATATTTATGCGCAATTAATACGTTGCACGTTTTAATCGATTATGAAGTTGTTTCGCGTTAAATAGATTAATTTTCGATCTTCGAGTTCAGGGATTTTTGCTCTTTTAATTAAATTGCTATCAACGCTTTCTAACTTATTCGATTGTTTTAATATATGAAAGGGTACGATAATCTTTCTTTCGACTGCTCGCAACTTGTGATTTTTTCAGAATACACATTTGATTTAATAATAACACCATAAATAAAAGTCAAGCGAAAATTCAAAGTCTACTTTCTTGAAAACAAAGCCTCGAATGAACAATTTTTATTCTATATTTCGACTTATTCTTTCATGTAGAATCACTCTTTTCGCTTGTGCGACCAGTTGCTGAACACCCTGTGTATATGTAGACTTTCTATGACCAGCCAAGCTGTCTGAGCTTTTGCGGTCAAACGGCTAATTTAAAAATCAAATTATATCGAAGAGAAGACGCGTCGAAATTATTTCATAAATCACGAATATGGAAATTATCGAGCCCCACGCCGATACTGAATAACAAATGAACGAACGTAATTCCATTGTTTAATAGCATTATTTTGAAGTAGTTATCCCCGTCGCCAATTGTTACCAGCGACTATTTAAAAAAATAAGTTGAGACTCCAGCTTCGGGTACTTTTCTCTATTAATTAATATCATCGATAATAACCAAGTCGTTATTCTGGTTCAGCGTGCGTTCCAGACTAATTGCTTCTCAAAATAACCGCGAAACCCTAAAAAGAAACTTCGGTAAGAAGTTTTCCTCCCCCAACAGCGCCGAGGCACTTTGCTCTCGCTGCAAAACACAGAAAAAGGAAACGTTTCCCTCTTTGGCAGTTGGTCGTTGGCGAACGCTCGTTGGCTGGAGCGGGCAGACTCAAGTGATCGGTTGTCCTTTTCGCGGGTAGAAGTTCAAACAGAACGGCTAACTTTTTCGATAGCCGAGGATCGTTACCCTTTCAAATACCCGGTCGGCAGAGGAGGGTTCCCGTGTGATCCGTGGCGCTGGCGCCAAGCCCTCGTCAAAGTAAAGTCGGAACACGGGCACGGAATGTATGCAGTGCCCCAGAAAAAAGTTTCCTCGGCCGAATAGCGCGGGATTAGAGCGATGGTCCCGGTGTCGAATTTATCCGCGGGTTAGAGCGTAAAACCGAGCGGCTCGAGGCTCGAAACTGTGAAATCGTATTACCTGATGAATATGCAGCGCGATTTTGCGGTCAAAAGTTTTTGGGGGGGGGGGGGCGGTTGTAACTCGTAAGCGGCGAACGGAACCGGGAACCAGGATCTCCAGACGTATTCTAATTAGTACAAAAACCCAGCCGGTCGAGAAGGTGGCTGGGCGGGTGGATGGACAGAGGAGGGGACAGAGAGGGTGTACACAGAGAGTGGCGGCTGTTCCTAAATCACACTCTACCGAAATCTGTATTCGGCGGCTTAATTGGTTCGCTCGCAGTCGCGAGGAAAGTACGGGCAAGAAATCACGGCGGAGCTTGAGAATTAATTAGGCATCGAGCACGGATAACGTGTAAATCAAATTTAATTGGACAATCCCATTTGCGGATTCGGCAGATTTCAATCCGTCCGTGGCAAGACGCGGCATCCTCTTCCGGAGATCTAATTGATTTTCTTGAACTCTTAGTCTAGGTTCGAGACTTGCCGTCGTTTGGGTTACGACAGAAGAGACAGAACACGTCCTTGGAGGGAGGGAAAGATTAAGGGGGTCCACCTGTGTAACGTTTAATTTTCAAGGCAATTTTCAAGAATTTTTTGTAGGAAAAGTACTCGTGCAATTATGATAATTTTTTTTTTTATTTGGTAGATCGACGCTTTAACATTAATTTTTGATTTTATCACAATGTTTCGATATGTGGATATTCCTAGACGGCGCTTTTTAACGAGACCACTTAAAAGTAGAAGAGTCATTGGGTGAGCAAGATTTGATCGTACTTGATGATCTGAAACAAAAAAGTAAAATATCACCTTCTTTATAATTACATTTTGAATGTACCGGCGATAAGATATTCACAAAATTTTGAAAATTGTTAATAAAGTGGCGTATAAACTAAAAAATGGTATTTTAACCTTATAGAGAATGATAAAACAAAACTTCTTTATATGTATAGTTTATTCATACGACGTTTAGTTTCAAGGATAACAATTGAAAATTCAAAAGACCTCTGTGCCGAAATTCAATTTTTGCAACGAACTTCTAACTTTTGAATTTTTATTTTCGAAACAAAGCATCCAGTGAATAAACTGTAAATATAAAAAAGTTTTGTCTCATCATCCCCTGTAAGTTGATGTTTTTTTTAAAATTGAATTAGCGAGTAACAAACATTTTTCTGAGCCCATTTCTCGAGTCAAAGGGTAAATATAGAATACTATAACATTTGTGTTTTATTAGAAAATATAATCCAAAAGCATGAATGATCGTCTGAACGCAAAGTTATTTGCACCACCATAGATTTTTAATTAAGGAGTTGAACTATTAAAAAAGTTTCACATAACATGCTGACGTAAAATCGTTGTTTGTTATACGGCAAGAAAGTAAAGGAAAAATGGGAGAGGTACGATGGAGGAAGCTAGGAAACACTAACTGGAAAAATTGATTTATTTCCTTTACCTCGAGATACACTTCGGCTACGTGAAACTACGGGACAAAATTAGATTTCACGGTAGAGAGAATTTCTGGGTCGCGGAAAAGTATCGGAATAAATTTTCAAGTAATTTATTGATACTTCACCGGGACATTGTAACGGAAAAGGCAGAGCACGGGGCAGAGGAGCGACTGAAGTAAGTAATATAAGGATATTAAGATGATAAAGGCAAGGTATGCAGGGTAAGCGAAAAGGACAAAAGGAAACGCCGAGAAGCCATGGGACCGTCCACGGACTTGTAGGCTGCCAGAAACAAAATACGATCTTGGATAATGCACCATAACGAGATCAGCCATTGTTCGTTGCTCTCGTGGAAAAGTGGATCCACGAACTAGCCACTGATAAGATTTACTTACCGTGGCTCGGTCGTTCGAAATTATCAAAGAAGAGGAAAGGAAAGGAAAGTGGTAAAGGTAGTAGTGCGGGTAAAAAGTAGTCAAAATTTTGATAGTTCCAGCACTTTGAGTATTAATATAATCATTCTCTACTATCAATCAAGTAGTTGAAACGTACATTTATTAGCAATTTTTAAAAATTACATGGCTTAATAGATATGTCTAAATTTTTTATTATTTTATAATGATACTTCAAACAAGTTACCAAAAAAATTGTTTGCGTAAAAAATGTACTCTTTAATATATTAACAATTAACCTATAGACAAAGTTACCTACCTTGTATCATAAGAAAAGAGAACAGAGGACAATTTAAAAAAAATAATCTAGAATAATTAGAAATAGGAGGTGTAATATATTTATAAAGATGTATGTTTTATTCAATTAGATAATAAAATTTCATGAACATAATTTTTATTGGCGTAAATATAATATTTTTAGTCAATGAGACCTTTACGATAAGAGATGCAATATAATTATTCTCATAATTACGAGTCGTAGTAAATAAATCTAAATGTTTATAAGCATTTATAAGCATCTTCGTGTCGTAATAAAATAGTTCATACTGTTAGTCACATCTAAACTTCATCAGGATCAATTGCAACACGTTGAGTTATCGATAAAAAATATTTGCAGCACTTTCATCACATTATTTATTTCAAGAGTGTCTAATTAATACATCGATGAAAAAATTCGATGAAAATATATATATTGGAATGATATATTAGGTTGTCCCAAAAGTTTCATTATTAAATTGCGTACGATTCATTTTGCTCCATTACTGTTATACAATATTAACATCAAAGAAATTAGGTTGTCTATTTATGTACAGTGGGTGTAGAAAGTATTCGTACACCGATCAATTTCCAAAAAAACTATGTAAAATTGTAATTTATTAACTTATTTTTTATAAACAATGACATTCTACATATTCTCGGAAATCTCTAGAATAAATAGAGTACAAAAAATAGCTATTTATGTAAGTTACGAAATTAACAAAAAATAAAAAATAATAATTACGATAGAAATATTGAAGCAATAAGTATTCGCACAACTGTTTAAGGTTTAAAACTTGATTAAAAAAAAAAAGAAATTTACATTAATTTATAAGTATATAATACTTCCTTCGTAGGATTTCCTTTTGATTTTATAATTATTGCGACTCATCTAAGCGTTACATTAACTAAATTATTAGGTATTCGAAGTGGGATTTTCTTCAATTCCTCTATTACAGCCATTTTTAAAAGTAATTTTCTGGAAATTTGATGTTTTCTAATTCGCACGGAGCAATAAACTAATGTGTTTACGTTACAAACTCTACTGTAAATGGTTCGATAAGTAGACTGCGGAAGTTTATGCAAATGCATATTTTTATAGGAAATAGTTAAAAGAATGGGACCTAGACAGAAATTTGTTTTGAAATTAGAGTACTATAAAAATCCATTTTTTATCTTGCACATTTATGTTTAAAATCATATGCAATAATATATTGCAATAATATATTGCATATCTTTTTAAAAATGTAAAAGAACTTTAGAAAAGAATGTAGGATTTTCTACAGTATCGAAAGCTTTCTAGTATTTTAAATAACGAGAGCATTCAAGGACCAATAAGTGTGCCGGAACAATGTTGGTGTAAATTTAAATACGCACCGATTACTTCGTGTGACGTAGAGCGATCGTTCTCCGCGTATAAATTAATTTTGACAGACAAACGCCACCAACTAACACCATTAAAATGGGAAAAAATGCGAATTATAATACACCAGAATAATTGTGAAAAGTATTTTATATATGTGAACATAGCGAATATTCCGTAACATACTAATATATTACTTATTATACTACATTTTATTCAAATTTTTCATGCATATTTTGCATATGCATGTTACATATTTATCGTGCATAAACTTCCGCAGTCTAGTCATAAGAATCGTACAAATACTTATTGCTTCTATACTTTTACCCACTTTTCGCATTTTTCTGTTAATTTCACAAATTATATTAACTAGTAAATGTTGTTTGGGCTATATCTATGTCAAAGATTTCCGAGAATATGTAAAATATCATTGATTGTAAAAAAAAAAGTCAAGAAACTACAATTTAATAAAAAAGTATTTTGGGAAATTGATCGGTGTACGAATACATTCTACACCCACTGTAAACACTGCCACAGAAAATAATTGAGTGCAAGTCACGGAAGAAACTTTTCGGACAACCTAATACAAACACGTGAAGTGACCATGCTACAAATGAAACCAGTCTACCAAACAATTACAAATTTATTGTATCGCCACTAAGAAATTGCACACCCAAAAAATAGCGTGCGAAGAATAACATTTTTTTCATGAGACAGCCTAGTACGTAATCCTGTACTGCCAAATATTGGGTCAGTTTGTGGGTCGACCATGAGGAGACGTAAAAAGATAGCACGAAACGCTCGGGTATAGATGCAACCATGAGAAACGGCGCGAGAAGGGGTGGGGTTTGGATAGTTTGTTCAAGGATTTCTACTTCGATAGTATGCAGCTGCAGTATCCTCCCCGACCTCCGCCGCCCTCTTCATCGTGATTTTCAGCCGCCCTTCCACTTTGCCACGCGTTATTTCGTATATACACTGGATCTTTTCACGCTCGCCTCGAGCGATTGTCGGTCCGCGCAAGGAAATCCGGAATTTCCAGTCAGGGTGAACGACGTTTGATTTTTGACCGTGCGCCGTGCTGAAAATACTTTCTTAATTGCTCCCGCGATCGCCGGAGACTGCTCATTCTCGACTAAATGGTGTTTTTCACATACAGACTGCCCCGATCCAACAGGTCGCTTGATCGCCTCTGATTACGACGATACGAGAAATGTTTCTTAAGTTTTCAAAGATTCGACGCATGCTCGTTAAATAACTAAAAAAACCAGGTAACCTTCGTCAGGACCTTAGTCGTTAATATCTGTCATGTCTTCATCACGCCAATATGGAAATGAGTGTTACTTTTTCGTTATTTATAATGTTGGAAATTATGTACAATATTTACAGTGGGTGTAAAATGTATTCGTACACCGATCAATTTCCTCAAAAAACTTTTGTGTGAAATTGTGGTTTCTTAAATTCTTTTTTTATAATCAATGATATTCTACATATTCTTAGAAATCTATAGAATACGTAAGTATATCCAAACAACAATTACTACTTTATATAATTCGCGAAATTAACAAGAATATACGAAAAATTGGTAGAAATGTAGAAGCAATAAGTATTTGTACGATTCTTATGACGAACCATTTATAGTAGAGTTTGTAACGTAAATACATTAGTTTATTGCTCCGTACGAATTAGATAACATTCAATTTCCAGTAAAGTAGTTTTAAAAATAGCTCTAACAGAGAAATGGAAGAACATCCCACTCTGAATAACATCGACATTTAGGTAATTTAATGCCTAAAAGAGTAGCAGTGATTATAAAATCAAAAGAAAATCCCACGAAGTATTAGTTATTCATAAATTAATGTAAATTTCGGTTTTTTTTTGTGAAGTTTTAAAAATTAAACAGTTGTACGAATACTTATTCTATATTTCTATCGATTTATGTTTTTTCTTGTTAATTTCGCAAATTATATAAATACCTGTGTTTTTTTTTAAACAATTTTCAATTAATTTAACCCTTTATTTACTTATAAGTCCAGTCAATTTTCTCATGGTACTGTACTAATTAAACGTTTTGAAAACTATTGTGACTTTCAAGTCCACTTCTATGAAGTTCGTTTTTAATTGTTGAATGGCAGCACAAGCTTTTTTTCATTTGGAAGCTTAGAGCTCTATAAGATGATATAAGACCAAGATAGACACCATGATTTTAAAAATTGTTGAAAAATCCAGTAAATAAAGGCTCAAGGGTCCTTTCTACTTTGTAGTTTAGAAAAACATCCGTTTTTACGAATTTTCTGATGACAACTATTAAAAAGAGATTAATTCCAAAGTCTATGCATACGTATATTTATTATATTTTTATACGCATATGAATTATTGATATTGAATGAAACTAATACCAACTAGACATTAACAGTTCTTATCCAATAAACTCTGTACCTAGAGCACAAAAACCAAAGGAATTTTTAATCTGCATGTAGATTTGGTGTGAACTAAAATATTTTTCAAAAAAATCAACATTCACAAAATGGTGACAATTTTCAGGAAGAATATCAAAGATTCCAAAAAAAGGAAATAATTCGCAAAGAAGACTATACGTTGAAACAACATAATCTTCTAATCCTCGCAGAGTATCAATGGTTGCTAATGATGCGCTATTCATTTGAGTAACGAACAAACAATCTGTACACTGATATTCGTACTTGATTCTGCAAATGCGAGTGATTCGCGTTCGCTTGTCGTGGAGTGCGAACTACGATTCCGAAAATTAAATTCCAAAGTAACAATTGTTTAATCTTGTTTGTTGCAGAGGTTGCAGTGGTCCAGCAGCGGGGCGCATCGTGAACTTTGTTATCTGAAAGGACGCAGCGAGGACGAATGCCAGAATTATGTACGTGTATTTGGCAGACAAGGGCCTGATCGATTTCTCGTTTGTGGAACGAACGCGTACAAGCCGCTGTGCAGACAATTCACCATCAAGGTAAGCACCTTAGATTCTTTATAACCGCGCAGTGTACACCCAAGGCTGTTCGATAAGTAGCCCTTTGTGTCGAGCCGCGTGGTTGCAATCACTGTACTACAATTCGGGTTCCATGGTGTCTCTGAACTTATCGCTTCACAAACTGCTTGCTGCTCTTTGTGTCTTTGCAACCTTCTGAGCATCGAGTACAGTAATGTCTCGTTAGATGCACAAGCTTGGAACTGACCTTGTGCGACTAACGTGGACATCGTATATTCTTTGATGTTTGCCGACGCCCGCCGACCGTAGACAAGGGCAGCGAATAAAAAAGAGGACGGAGCGAAAACACCGAGATATATCGTTGAAACAATCTAATGCAACGATGAAACTTTCTCATTAATAACTTTTTTGTTGTAAAACTTTTACCATCATATTCCTGACATTTTTCTAATTAGAACGAGACCAAACACGACGTAATTCGCAACATATTTACTTGTACCAACTTATTATGTATCATATATCGTAGAACGCTAACTAAAAAAAGATGAATGGTAAATGTCGTCCGAATTATATCGTGTTTAGTCTCATTTTAATTAGAAAAATGACAGGAATATGATGGTATACGTTTTACGACAAAAAAGTTAATAATAAGAAAGTTTCATCGTTGCATTAGATTGTTTCACCGACATACCTCGGTGTTTTCGCTCCGTCCTCTTCTTTACTCGCTGTCCTTGTCTCTACGTTCAACACTCGATGGCAAATATCAAAGAATATACGAAACTTGGCAATTGAACTCCTTGATCCCTCAAGGGGTATACCCCCCAGTGGTGAGGTTGGTTTCTGTGCACTTATCCTGGACGTGCGTCTAACGAGACATTACTGTAGCACGATGGCGAATATTTTGTGTTTCCGAAACTCTCTTTAACGTCGAGCATGTAGTACAATGTTGCTTGCCACTCTGATCGATTCATTTCCCCAAACCTGGGATCAAAAGTAAACCTCTGTACTATTTTTTTTCTTTCGATCCAAGAGTCTCAGCTAGCTGAGAGAAAATAAAAATAATGAAATATGGGAAGAACTACAGAGTTCGTAGAGTAGTATATCAAAAAATGTTTAAAAGATCATAGGAGTACAAAATGAAATGGAACTTTTTAGTCAATCGATGTGTAAAATATAATTTTGTAGAATTAAACACTGTAATTCGTGCTTTTAGTCACTGATGAGCTGTTGTGGTCACTCTCTAATATGTAGCTTTATTCTATAGTGACAGTGAAGATAAAGGATTTACATATATAATAAATAAGTAGGAGTGTAATTACAAAAATGATGTATAGTTAATGTGTTTACAAGATCCAATGAATATTTGTTAAACACTTTTTTCAAAATAATTATATATCTAGATAGAGAGCAAACACGTGATTAACTTAAATGATTAACATCCACGTGCACTAATTACACTCCTAACAAAAGAATTCTGTTATAATACATATATAGAAATCCATGAACTTCTGTATTTCTTTTTATACAATATTATAATGTTTATTTTTACGTATTTTGATACTTTCATCATATTACATAGATGACATTCATTCTTATAGTCGTTGTACTTAGAAATAGTCTTTCGTAAGTATTTCAGGATCTAAACAAAAAGCTTCAATCTTTATATTTACTTCGTTTATTTTATTTTGCAAAATCAAGTGCTTCCTGTTTCGCGATTTTATTTTGCTTTTTAGTACAAATTTATGTAAAATGGATCGGCTTCTTTTTGTTCCCAATATACCAACGTTTCAATGTTTTCACAATATTTGCGTTAACGTTTTGTCGTATCAGCGATAGAAATTTCGTGGAAATGTTGGGAACCAACGTTGACATCGTTTACAATACTTCAAATATTAATCGGGCAAACGGTAGTAACTTGCAGTCAGCGAAACAGAGCTTGTTGTACGAAAATCTTTTGTCGGTACATGGATACTTAATGAGGGCGTGTTCAACACAGGTGTATACGAGAATTTCATTTTGCGCGGCAACTGTTCCGTTTGTTTATTTAATAACCACGCGCTGGACGATTGCGCGAAACTAAACACCGGCGGAAAGGATACTGCTTTAGGAACGGTAATCGCTACCAAGCAGTGGGAGGGGGGCAAACTTGACGTTAAATAATGTTAGAAATGTAGAATTTGTGGCTGATTTATTACCTCGATGATAAATATTGACGCAACCAACAGTACATGTAATACGATTAACTCCACAATACTATAGTTACTACTATAGTAACGAGAACGATACGAGAACTATAATTGGGTTTTCGTCAGTTGCGTCTAATGCTAATACGAAATGTTTTATCGGTTCACGTAACGGGGATGAAATTGTTCGAAAACCGATTCGACGCGTATTAGCTTAATGAACCGTACTCTGCAACATTCTCGGCGTGCTTTGGCGAGACGGAACCTCTGAAGTTATTAACAGCTAACCTCGAGTCATACTTGACTTATCTATTTTTATTACGTGCGCTAGGATTGCATCGAACTGTCTCCTCTTTTTTAATCGAATGAAATTTAGTGTTAAAGTTTCTTTGGCTTGCTGAAAATTGAAATCATTGAATTATAACCAGTTGCTTAACTTTATTGAACGTTAAGTGTCCGATCTTCTTTATTAATCGTTTGTGAACCATACGTTATAAGTAGACTGCGGATCTTTATGCATTTATAGGAAATTTGAATGTGCAAGAAACTACGAAATGGAAACAATATGCAAGAATATAAAAAAGATTGAAAGTAAAGTTCATGTTACAATATTTGCAGAATAAAATAAATTCCTATTTAGGTTCAATTCTTGTAGACACGTTTACGAAGATTTTATTTTGCATAAAGATCCGCAGTCTAGTTACATAATTACATAAATTGAGACGTAAAAGAAAAGATTAAAGGAGGATGTTAAAAAAGTGCCAAATTTATACCCCGCCTGACACCTAAAATGTTTACGAGCCATTATTCTATAGATTCTGCACTTCAAATTGTGCACAATAACTTATACCAAATGTGATGAGGAAGTCCTGAAAAATGTGGTTGAAGTTGAAAGGCGAATCGTAACTTTCTGACTTCAAATGACCATAACTTCGAAGTGAGTTTCTTTTAAGGTATTAAATAATAATTTTTTCGAATGAAATGTAAATATATTACAAAGTATGTCTCAAAGAACTATAAAAGAATTTTTGTTTTAAAAAAAGGTTAATTCATTTCGTCATAACAGGCGATGGCGTGGGTGGCCACTTGGTTTGCGGTGAGCAAGATTTCTTCAAACTGGTGCACCTGAAAACAAAACTAAAGGTAGATTTAGAAAATATATTAGACTAACGGGTCCCTGATCGAAGGATTTTTTATTTTCTTGTATACTGTTTTTTTTTATTCTGTATTGAATCGCTTAATTTTAGTGAAAAAATTGAAAATCAACTTCAAATGTACGGCATTTTGTTTTAAATTAATTTTTTCCAAAATCCTTCGTTCAGGGACCCGCTAGACTAATCTATTTTCGAAATCTATCTTTCTTTTTGTTTTCAGGTAAACCAGTGTAGAGGAATCTTGCTCACCGCAAACCTATGTTTTGAAATCATCGTCTACGTCATCGGCTGTTATGACGATATACATTAAACGTTTCTTAAAACAAAAAAATGTTTTTTAGTTCTTTAAAACATGCTTTATAATATACTTAATTGTTACTTATGCAAATTATTATTTAATAACTGAAAAAAAATCACAAAGAAATGTCGTTTTTCCTTTTCCTGGCTGCGACTAACCCCTTAAAGTATCACGTGAACTATCATCTCCAAAATTTTCAACCGAGAGGAAGTCACTGAAATTTTGTTTTTCTTTTCATGTTCGTATGAGCAGCTGACGTATAATTCATCACGTTATGGCCAGCTGACTTTTTTATTCAAACATTCACTATATGAACTATCATTTCATACATTTTCAACCGAGAGGATATGATTGAACATATATTTTGTTTTTACGGGCGTGGAAGGCTAGCGCTAACGTTCTCCAGGCTTCAAGGCACAACTATCTCAATTTCATGAATTATCAGCCGAGAGGAAATAATTGATAAAAATCTGTCGCTGGCTCCTGGACTATCTAAACAAGTCAAGATGGGACACACCTGCACCCTCTTGACTTGTGTCTCGCAAAAAACCCAACACGCGCAACGATGCGCGTTGATGGTTTTTGTAAACGAAAATCATTCTTCTCTTGGAAGAGAAAATCCGACATAGCATATGTAAATATTTGATGTTAAATTTAATTCTCTCCAGGATTTGTTTATGCATTATTCAAAATGTGACAATTTAATTATTTTCCTAACAAACCATATCAATTGAATCGATGGTAACCACGATATGTGAATATAAAACATGTACAAAATGTTTTTAGTTTCCATTGAAGAACTTTTCCCGTAAATAACTACTTCTCTACATCGTAAGTGTGGTTGCCTAGCCTTAAAGTTAATTCTCCTGAAAAAACTTCGTAAACGGTAAAACTTTAAATTACATCGGAAATATAAATTTATACAGAGTGCCCGAAAGGTCAAAAAAATAGTTAATCTGCAACAATCATTGTACAGACTTTAATCCTAAAATTTCTACGCACACCGACCTACTTAAAAATACGAGACCACTTTTAATTATGCAGGCTACCAAGGATAATTCGCTTGCCGCCATATCTCACGAAGGGTGCTTAAAATTTCATGCATCTCGTGGCAAGGTATAATATTTCGTGGATTGCCCCGGTTAAATTTAACACACTTCCGCATAGGATCAGTCGTTTAGAGGAGCATAGATCGCGTTATCCTTGACGATGTATTAATTCGCTCGACTATTAAGCCCGACACGACTGGCAGCTTAAGCGCACGAATTCCCAATGTAAATTTCATATTGAAGCGTGTTTTTCTCTTTCGAAACTTCCGTAAACAGCCGCGAGTAATCGTCGCGAAATTAACGGTTTCGGAACTGACTCTGTGCTTTTGACGAAGGGTTTCGTAAGTTTTAACCTTTATAACTTTTGAGGCCATTGCCACAGTTACATAAGAGATTGCTGGTTGTACGCTGGGACGCTCGGGAAACTATTTACGTCAGCTGTTATCGTAAAACGGCCAGAATAGTTGATGATATTTCATATCCCAGTTGGCTTCGTTATAATTCAGTTGAATCACTGTAAATATCATTTTCGAGAATTCTTTCGGTCAGAACGGTTAGTCGAAGTTTTAATACGTTTATACTGGCGCCTGTTAGTTATTCACCGTCCATAAGGACATTTCCTTTTCCGAATTGAACAATCTAAGTGGATAGCTAGTTCTAGGTTTACGAAGACGTTTTATCAGATTGCTATCACTGAAGGTACATTTTCACGAGTGAAGTCGATTTAATAGAATTAATTAGAAGTCTTACACAAAATTTGAATTTGGATATATGTTGATCTTTTTATACAGATAAAAGTCAACATAAGTAAAATGTAAAAGGCTGTATAACTTTTCTTGTAAAATTCAAAATTAGGTAGAATGACTATTCTCCATAAACCTAGTGTTAATTTATTGGGTAATTGAGCACGCACCTTTTTGATGATATCGTGTGAAATTTGTCTATTGTTATTATTGTATTTTTATTTTCTTTAATATTTCTATCACGTGCACAATTTTACTAACAGAAAGTGGACTTCCTAGATAGTCGTGTTTACAATCAAATTACTTGTGCAGATTATTACAGACAGAAGTTTTGGAATAGAATTCTCAAATATCTCATGTTTTATTTAGAATGGAATTAGTTCAAAAATATTGAAACCATTAATTATCAGAATGTTGACTTGAATGTTAAAATTATTTAGTAATTTTTTAGTACAATTATGACTTTCCTTTCTTAACATATGTATAATATGTACGTTTTTAATTACTTCTATAACGTGAAGAAATAGTAAGTGCTAGTTTCACTTTATAATTGACACGATTTGATAACGTCGATCTGTTCTTATCTTGCATTTACTAAGCATCCGGTGAAAGTTGTTTACTGCATTCCATACCACTCGTCTAAATCATTCATCAATTTTGTGTTATTAAAACATTTAAATGCAATCTACGAATATATGAAATAACGCAGTAATGGAAAATATATTCTAAAATACAGTAACAAATGATAGCTCGTTTTCTGCATGCTAAAGACGTTTTAAACAATTTATTGAATTTTTAAGAAATTAATGAACTCTGTAGCTTATAAGTAATTTATAGAAGTAAAAATGCAACAATGCAATTTTATTCTATATGTTATCGTTTTTAGTAAAATACATTCACAGTACAAATACTGAATTTACTATATAGCTCGAATCGATATTTTTGTAAAGTTATAATGAGTCCTACATCATCTACGGCAAGATTTCTTAAATCGCAAGAGTACTACCATAAACCATTATCGTTTTTCTTAATAAAGAAGACTGGTTTTGTTACCTCTACAACGGAGCATATACAGAAGACATAATCCAGTGCATAAAATATTCATTACGGAAACACGAAGCTTGTATATAAGTACGAAAAGAATATAAAATCTATTATTATCTCAGCAGTAAGCCATAAAATGAATACGAATACGTTGCTTAATTATTGTTAACATATTCGGATTCTTTGATATTTCTATTAGTAAAATATATTCACACGAATACAAATAAACGTTATACAATTATTATTGGTATTTTCATTCTGATTACTTGTTGATAAAATACAATATATGTATATTAGTAAAATAATTCTCCTTCCTAGCTATATTTTCTACCATGATCATCGACTTTCCTACTTTTTAAAAGATCTATGATTTTAAATACCGACTGGTTCGACGTAGAAGGTATTTTTCAAAGTTTTTTAGGCGGAAAGCTACATTTAAAATATTTCTTTCAAGGTGAAAATGACATAATAATTCATTTTTTCTTTTATTCATTTTAAACGTAAACGCGAAGATACAAACAATTGCAAAATAATGTAGACGATTACTCCAATTCCTTTTGGTTATAAGGTCATTTTTAAGATATTTGTTATAATCTAAAAGGGAGAAAGGATATCGTTAGAAAATGAAATAAGAAGAATATCACTCTTCGTCTATACATTCTATATTATTGTATATTATATATTTGTAATTTATTACATTCTACACATATAATTGGTAGCCAACGAAAGCTAATTTTGTTATAATTTTATTTTTTAAATTTCTTTTCTTTTTATTTTGTTGTAAATATTCTTTAAATGCCTTTGGATATACAGGGTGTTTACGTATAGGTTCGGACATACGCAGGGTGTCAATTCTGCATTTAAACGTCATTTTCTCCCTAAAATACCACCGTACAATCTTTTTTGCCAAAACCATTCCAAAGTTGAGACTTTGAGGAAATTTTTCCCGAGGAGTGCCCGCCAAACAACTATGTCTTTGAAACCCAAGAACGAATAGAGAAAAAGTCAAATCTTTTGAAATTTTCACAATGTAAAGTTTGACCTATTAGGTTGTCCAGAAAGTTCGTGCCAATTTCTAAGAAACATACAAAAACACATTTGAATTTTAATATGTATTAATTGAATTACATAGGTGCCACTTTGTTCCACAACCTTTCCACCTGTTAAGGGATGTAGGCATGTTATTTGTTTTCAACCACTTCGATATATTCAGACCTGTACCACCTACCAAAAATCAACATTGACTTTTAGGACAACGCAATACTTTTTCACTTGTTAAATCTAACGTAATAAATGTTGGTTTTGCATCATGAAGATGGGAAATTTAACGCTCTTTCAAATGGTATACTTAGTTTTAAGTTTACACTGTAATTTGGTGGAGTTATGGCCGTTTAAAGAGTGTCAAGTGTCAACAAGACAGAAAAAATATTAAAAGTGAAAATACTCGAGAATAATGCGACACAAAGAAAATGTCTAAGAGGAATTTTTTGTTGGAAATTTGTTGTAGAATTGACACCCTGCGTATGTCCAAACCTATACGTGGACATCCTGTATACATGTATCATTATAAATAAACACATACATAGAAAACAGGAGTTAGCAATACGGAAAAACCTCAAAAACCAACGCGAAGAACGAACATGAAAAAATGTAACGTTACAAAATGTCGAATGCACTGCAGTTCGTTTCGAAGCGGAATAGAGAAAAACTGATCTATCTTGACAGCTAAAACCAAAGCACCCTATGGAACGGTCCGTTTTTCATTTTTAATCAAATTCATCGCGTTCCTGCTTACGGTTTAATATTATTTGTTGCCTTGGATTTCGCTCCGCTGGATTCTGGGTATCCGTTAAGACCAAAGTCTCTTTAGATTTTCAAAAGAACTTTTCAAACGCGGAATCTCAAAGAAGCACAGAGAAAACGCGTTCGGAAAAGGCCCGCTTCGGCTTGTATAATACACATTTCCTCTCGCGTTCACGACGGTGGATCGCATTCCCTCCTTTTTTCTCTTTGTGCTCGCTTTGCCAGACTGCACTGCAGCCTCACCGCTCGAAGGCACTACTTTTAATCAGAGATACAAATAAAAGAGAAATTAACGTTGATTTCGCCGATGGGCGTAACAACTTGTAGCGAACCGTCTTTCTTGTCTTGCCTTCTTTTAAATCTATCGGGCGCATCTGTTGTATAGCCTCTTTTAAGTCCCGAGCACCTTGGGAACTGTAAATATGCACTGAGTTTGGACGAAATAATGTGAACGCTTAGACATAAAGGAAAAATGTCTCCATGTTTTGTTTTCGATATTCGAATGTTTTCAGAGGAGTAGAAAGTCAGTTGGCGCAGTGGACAACTCGATCTCGAGACAAATGTTTTGATTGAGTTGTTCAGTACATCAAGTAAGAATTCGTTCCTTTCATTGCATTGGAACACTTGAATTTAGATTGTTTGTTTCCAAGTGTTAAGGGTAGACTTAGATGGCCAAGTTATGTCTTGGTACTCGGTTGGGTCTATCGGTACATATTGTTTCCTAACTCGAATTAAATTTTGCGAGAGTGGATATACAGAATGATCTTAGCATTTTGAAATAATAGGATGAATTTCTACATAAAGGCTGATACCGAAGTCTATTACACAAGCCCATACAGTCTTCTATAAATCAAATTGAACACTCAAACAAAAACGAAAGTCTAACTCTCAAACTGACTACTTCCAATTATTAAAGATGGGGTTATTCTGTGATAACTAAGTGATAACTAAAGTAAAACATTTTAGATACTCGGGTTTATATTATGATCTACATATTATTTCCAACCACAAAGGATAATGTGTTAGATCATACAGATAAATGTTAGTTTTTCGTTACACTATCGAATACTATTAGGCGAATTACTTTGTTATCAAATAGAGTATGCACTTTATAAACGATGAAAAACGAGGTTATGTCAATAACTATGATTTGTACTTAATAAATATGAACTTAATAAATATGAAAATACCAATATATTGTTTTTTAGCAACATCTAAACGTTACTTACAGAAACGTATTTTAATAAAAAATACAAAAGAGACTGTATACAATGATCTACCTTTTCATGTCATAATGTAGACAACTATTAATACTCAAAATGTTCTATTACCAACAAAAGATGTTGATTACCAAAACTACATATATCAATAATTGGATTATTTACCTTGTTATAAAGTGCAGCGCAGGAAATAAATTTGAATGCCAATTTATTTGAATATATAAGAAACATGTTATTGCACGGTTCAAGTCATAAACGCTCCAACCCTTTATACGCAAGCTTTAAGGACTCGGGATTTAAAGTTGAGCCTCAAAGCTACGGGGACTCGGGCTTTATACACCGCTGGTCAACGGAGCGCGACCGCTGCGTAAAATGAGAGAAGAGAAAAAATAATATTCGAGATAATAACGTTATCCCGCACGGATCTCTTCCACTTTCACGACCGCATCGTTACGTCCATCATGACCGAATAAATCGGCTGGATCACGGGGAGCAAAATCGAGCCGCGAGCATCTCTATTCTCGGGGCTCGTCTTGTCGCAAAATTATAGCCCACCATAATAGTCGCGAAGCATGCATCAAAGTGCGTTCATACACTCTTATCTTTTTTTCCTTTTAAAGTGTCACTTAGTAAGGTCCCAGCCTCGACGTGTACACATAGTGCCGACACAAGGTTATTTGTCCTCCTTAGACCGTATTGCCTAATGGCGGTCCTTTCGCCAAAAGGAGCATTTTTTTATTTATATCATCAGTTTCGCGTTCAGTCACATACTAAAGTATACGTAAAAATAACTCTTGAACTAAATCGCTAAGATTATACAAACACAATCCAAAATATTAACACATTCGTGACCACTGACGTGAATTCACGTCACTTCAAATTCTACTCCTGGTTTATATTCCAAATTATGAAAACCTTTTTTTATTTTATACACTACATATTCACAACATTGATATTTTAAAACATATTTTGTAATTTTTATCTTCGCCCTAACGATACAAATTTGCGATGCCCAGCTTCAGAATTCTACTATTTTCAGACAAACTACAGTACTGTTTGTATTTGATCGCGCGTTTTCTAACCTCTCGTACAGCGTGCCAGATCTCTCAGACTATGTCAATAGCAGAAGACAAAACGCATTATCCTAGTATTCTTTAATTTATTACTAATACTACAAGTACCCTCGGAGTATTTTGTAAATCAATATATGTTCTTTAGATATTTTTCTATTATGCATAAAATTTTCGATCCAATCTCGGCGTCAATTACTTTGTAGCACGTAATTGAGTGTGTTGAAAACGCATTTTCCCATAAGAGCCCACGTTAAAAAGTGAATAATTGAAACATTTGTTTTTTTAGCTTTTAGGTACCCTAGCCTTCCCAAGATTTGTGTGGGTGTTTTTGGGATAAAATCTAACCCGTATACAAATTTTTATCATTTTCTTGGCGTTATTTCTATTTGCACTAGAGCCTCCATAAGGGGGGAGGGTTAAGTAAACAACCGCTTTTTCGCGAATTATTTTTAAAGAGTGCGTAATATATATTTATTTACAACTAATTACTTGTTATTTTATAGCATCTAGATAATCTATATAATTTTTTTTTATGTAAAAATATTCATAAACGAATGAACAGCAGCTGTTTGAAGTTGGCTTCTCGAGAATGCGCCGTGCAACGCACAGGTCACTCTAATTATTTGAAATCAAAAATCCACCAAGTTTTTGTTAAAATATAGTAACACGCTTCGCAACAACCTAGATTTAAACAAAAAAACATTTTAAATTAAAAATTTCACGCAACGTTAAAAAAATCTTGTTATAAAAAAAATGATTAAAAACATTGTTCATTTCAATGTTTATAAAAACCTTTAGGTTGATGCAAAGGGGAGTAGTTTAAGGAATATTTTGTGCCGTTTTCATAGCAATCGGCTGAGAAACCTCTAAGCTACGTTGCACGGCACGGCTTCATTGTGTTTTGAGAAAAACGCGTTTAAAGTTTCCGGATCTAAAAATAGTCCTTCGTGTACCGTTTGGAGCGCATCACTTTAATGACTCTGTAGGTACACTTAGACTTCGAAGTTTTAGCTGAAATGGTCGGAGCACATTCTCCAGATGGTAAACTAATTTTCTAAACAAAAAAAAGAGGTCAAAATTTTGAATTTTACTTGACCCTCCCCCCTTAATTCCCGGTCAATGTTACCCTAAATCCAGCCTAGTATACGAACATCGCTATTCGGTCGAGAACAAGAGAAGGAGAGGCGGATAAGCGAGCTGATAAATCACGAGGTTCATGCCGCTTTTCGTCTTCTCCTTTTGCTCTGCCGTTTTCTCCACCCTTGCTGGCATGACGGCGCATTTCTACGACGTGCCATTATTAAGATCCCGGGCGCCGCGACGCCTCGTCCTCTTTCTTCCACGCCCGCCGGCTCGCTTTTCGTTTCAGTCGCCAGCCCCGAGAGCGTTGTCGCGCGTTCGACGATCGCATAAAGAAGTTATCTTGGCGTTGCGATTTATTTACAGCAAAGTTTACGACGGATTTAAGCGCCCGATGAAAATAGGCAAGTTTGTTTTGAAGTAAGTTCGATATCCGTGGAAGTATCGATACCGGCGAGGAACACTGCATTAAATTTTATACCCTTCTCTGGGGAAACGAATTCTCAATACCCTCGGCGAAGCTTTACAGCAAGTTTTTAATTTTACGCGGGACAGTTCAAGTCTGAACTGGATTTAGGTAAAGCGCACAGGGACCTCTGAGCAATCGAAAAAGACACCGGGACCGCTTACCTTTTTAGGAGCATGTAAGTTCTCGAATAGAACAGAGATAAGTAATATTCTCAGAGCTTCGCTAGATGGACCCTAGCAAGAAGTAGATCCTGTCTTAAACGCGACGCTATGATTCAATTGAGCAGTTTTCGTCGAAAGTGGTGTAAGTACATTTAATTTTGTATTGAAATGTCTAAAGGGTGGCATTTTAATGATTTCACGAATATTGGCAAATGCTAATATGTTTGTTTTATATTTTTTGTAAAATTAAATTGATGTGGGGTTATAATTTGATCGTTTATAAAGTAGCACTTTAAAGAAATTTATTCTTTCGATTACCATAAATGGACTTACGCTACTTTCAAAGATAACAGAATGTGAAATTGTAGATTTATAGAATATTTAAAATTTGATTTAGGTAGAAACGAATTAACTCTTCCACCTAATTATTATTAAACTGGCTTTGGGAACTTACATTTATATAACATTACATTAATTCTATGTTTACTTATACTTCGGTTGTAACATATTAACTTCAGAAACTTTTGTTTATATTTCGGTTAATATTTTTTTTTTCTTGAATTCTGAAACGAGACTCTTCGACAACAAATTAGTCAGTAGATTATAGTTTTTCTTTGATAATATTATTACTTTGCTGATAGGTGTTAGTATCCATACGCATTCATACGCACTTATGGGTGGGTATGTTCATTTAGTACACTAATTTGAAGAATTTCTCTTACCTAACTGATTCTACTAAACTGTTTGTAAACAATGTGTAACAGCTCCATGTGTTTCTTAATGGAAGATTAACAGTTCAATCGTATGCCAATTCTTCGAGTAGTGACTACTCAGTAGTCAATTGCATGCACTACTGAAAGAAGAACCATTAAATGTTGTACGTTGTGATTTATGTATGACAATGGATTGTCTCACTTCAGTCAAGTAGCCAGGCAGTTCTTGAGCGAACGATTTTCTAACACATGAACACTTCCTGTAGGACCTGTTGCCTGGTTTTCTCATTGCCCAGGTTTATATCCGCTATGAAACATCTTAAAACATTTATTTATTCAGCACATATTGTCAGTACTGAAATATTCTAGCAACGCATTGGAGAACGTTACTAACAAACTTGACCAAATACCTGGAATATTTGTTAGATTTAATAATTCTGAATCAGTACTATCGGAAGTTACTGTTTTAGAAACAGAACGAAATATGTTTAAAACAAAATTGCATCCACTTGCATCACACGAACACTTTTTCTCAGCTTTGACATATCTTACGCTATAGAACATTGTACAATAAATTAAAGACAAGAAAGATAGTATTAGCAATTTTTATTTTCATATACGCGACGATGTGTGAATTTTAAAATACAACAGTAGCAATGTTAAAAATATTTGTATTTGTTAGATTATTATCGTGCTAACTTCGAACGTCTCAAAAGTTTCTTACGTATTGATCGATTATTTTTGTCGCGGCACGAATAAATTCTGCCTTGATGTCTGTGGACTCGCTGACAGTTGAATAAATAAAAGTCATCCAGCCATAGAGTGACCTGTAATGGAAATTAATATTTTCATATTTCTCCATAGATCTTCATGATAGTATTATCAAAGGGCTGCTACAGTTTTTTCAATGAATTAAGTCGAAACAAGACCTTATTCAGACTACTTTTAATTATACATAATTGAAATATTTTTGAATTGGGTATAATTGAATTAGTCCGAATAAGGTTGTGTCGTTTTTACCAAGGAAATTTTGCAAATTCATTAGTGATACCCTCGCGAAAGTATTATGATAAATATATAAATTTTCATTCTCATTCGTGAGTTAGGTCATTTTTACGGAAATAATAAAAAATAAATGTACAATTTTCTTATATAAAATAATTAAATAATATTTTTATGATAAACAGAACCATATTTAAATGTTCAGATTTGTATAAATTTGAAATGGAACGCAACCGATATTCTCTACAAATATCTACAGTCAGTGTAAGAAGTATTCGTACAGCAATCCATTTAAAATAAATGGTTTCTGTACGAATATTTATTACACTGACTGTAGTTACAGGATCAAATAAAACAACTATTCTATAATGAAACTACCTAATAATCAGTTACTTCATGGAATATCGAATTACACATTTTAAAGATGGCATACGTATCAAATAAAATTATATTGCCTATAACCTAATTAAATTTCAAATATTCGCATACAATGAATTTAACCCTTTGCAGTCGAGATCTTTTTCGCTTGCGCGAACGAGCAACTCCAGACGATTTCGGCCAAATTCGGCAAACACTACAAGTACTTTAAAAACATTTATAAATAAACAAATATATACAAATAATAAAATTCCATCATTTTGTTCATTTATATCAGAGGTTCTCAACGGGGTCGGTACCGCCCACCGGTGGGCGTTGAAGAAATCTAAGGGGGCGCTTTTGGTCGAAGACAAATTTTGGGGGCGCTGCGGACCAACTGCCGCCCCCTGGGCAATACTCGCAAGAACGCGCATAAAGTTTCATTAATGTGTACTAAAAATCTTCGAACGCATGTTTTAACAAATATCTTCAATGTTCAACAAATGTTGTAAATGTCAGTGTAATCAACAATTTAGCAACAAAGAAAAGAAACAGATTGTCAATAGTGGAATGCGGCGATTTAAGATTGCGGATGACAAATCTGACAGCAAATATCGAAAAATTATTGTCGTTACACCAAGCTCAGCCTTCTCACTAATAATATTATATTAGTTTTTTTAATAATATATGTATATTTGTTTATCAAATTTTAAAGAATACATCAACATGTTAATATCTTTCAATAAAGTAATTTTAATAATAACCGGTCCTTGTTTTTAAATATATGTGTAATGTAGTAATATAGTATATTTCATCTAAAAGAGGCGCCGTCGAATGTTGCCACTGTTTGAAAAAAAAAAGAATATATACATGTCGAATTGAGTAACCTCCTCCTTTTCGAAGTCTGTTAAAAAGGGGGCGGTGGGCCAAGAAAGGTTGGGAACCTATGATTTATATGTCGAAAACAACAAACTTCGATAAATATTACACTCTGTAATTAGTTTTGGTGTGATATTTTGGAAAACAATGTCCAAGTTGCATCCTAGGTTTCTCAGGACTCGTATCACAGTAATACGAAATTTCTCGGCTACCTCTAGGCGTATTACAGTCAGAACAAACCTTGCAGTCCCTTTTTGACCCTTTTAGTATTACGTGAAGCTTTCCGTTTAGTCGGATTTCATCGGAATGCGACGTAGACGCTTGCTCTCGTTGCTGGCGATATAATTCTCTCAATTGTTCGACAGGTGTTTTCAGAAATCGCAGATGGCTCGGTGACTTTTCCTTTTTTTTTTTGTCTTTTCTAGTTTATACAAAATGTATGAATTGATTAGGGAAATTTCCATGCCCCCAAAAAGAGCTTACGCCACCATTTAAGACTTCAAATTACTCGGGAACCGCAGCAGCGCCGCTTGAGTTGACAATTCAATTCGGCCGGGCGCCGTATCGGCGCCACTCCAGTGCAAAGGGTTAACATGTGAAGATCGGTACAGTGCTATCGACATCGATTCAACCTGCGCATACGTAACCAGCGATGGTAGTTTAAAATTATTATGAATGAGTAACGATGGTTCATTGCCAGACACTCGACCGCGTGACATCAACTCCTTGATAGATGGAAGGTAATTCAAAGCTTGACTGGAGTGTGCGCAACTATCGCGTTGGTGAATAGTGCTGGCGAGGGCAAACTTGTCGGCATGCGAGAAACGATGGCACGTGAATCGATATCCGCGAGAGAGCGAGAATGAACCGATCGAAGGAACAGAATGAAATGCTTCATTCTCGCTCGAGCGTCAAAGTGTCACGTATCGGTCGTTTGCTCGAATGTCTTCGAGTAGTCCTCGTGTAATCAATCGAGGGTCGCTCGCGCCGGTTGGATCGTTTTCCTGCGTACTCCTCCGCGAAGTCTTATCGAAAGTCTTCAACGGAGCAGACAGTATCCCCTTTCCCCCATCGAGATACCCTATCATCCCTTGGTTGGCTGGTGGCGGCGGTGGCTGGCGTCACTGGGAGATCTATCTTATACGCAGCAAGATTCGCGGCTCTTATCAGAAAACTCGAGAGTCTCAGAGTTTATTCCATCGGGAATTCGATACTGTCCTCCCCGCCGCGAAGCTCGGCAATTTTATTTCCATTGCCGGGGCGTCGTTAGAGTCTCATCTGTTGGCCAAGAGAAATCAACCGAGGGCCGAAGGGAGGGTTCTGTGAAATCGATTAATTAAGTCAATACGGGCCGGGATAATGGAAGAACGGACGAAGGAGCGGCGGGAATAGTAAAGAAATTATTAAATGGGAAGTGATTGAAAAAAGTTTCCGAGAGAAAAATGGAATTATACTCGCCGACGGATAATATCGGCCTCCGTTCCGCGAGCGTGAAAATGAAACGGCTCAAAAATTCAGATCGAGTTTAATCTGATTGACTCTGTTACCGGTCCGCCGTCACGAGCTTAAACTTGGACGCGATCACGAGCCTGGGGAGCTTTCAATCTTTCATTTTCATTTAATATCGAACCCTACTTGAGAGGCCAGACAATTTTCGAATATTTCGAATGTTCAGGCAACGAAACGCCTCGGTCTATAATAGGGACGATCGAAGCGAGCTATTTTCGAGTTACGTTCCGAACTCTCCCCTACTGTATCGAACCAAACCTCCCTGACCATTGCCAACATTTAGCACGGTACCTCAACAAATTGACACAAATTGTATCACATTGATTTATTACTTGGGTCCGGATAACGCACATATGCGTTATTGATATTTTCATATGTCCCTCCTTAACACATTCTTGACCGGTCACGAGTTAACTCGTGTTTTCATGTCCAAACATTGTTGACCGGTCACGAGTAAACTCGTGTTTGTACTTGTATTATCTATTTTAATTTATGCAACCCATGACGATATAGAATATTGCAAACGCTTTGCCCATCGTGTTTAGTCCTGTCGGTTTTCGATTCTATTTTAACAATAGAATATACTTTGCTCAGTACGTAGGTTTATATTAGAGGGACCAGAAAGTAATGTCGTTTCTGCGAATGTCAATACTCGTTTATCATTTATCATCTCGTTGTGTACCAGTTGATTTTACCGATCAAGTATTGAAAATTTGCACACTTGATAGCAAAAGGTCGTAAATGGTATACTTAGTTTTAAGTTTACACTGTAATTTGGTGGAGTTATGGCCGTTTAAAGAGTGTTAAGTTGCAAATGCATAAAAAATATTGAAAGTGAAAATACACGCGAATAATGCGACACAAAGAAAATCTAAGAGTAATTTTTTGTTGGAAATTTGTTGTAGAATTGACACCCTGCGTATGTCCGAACTTATACGTAGACACCCTGTATAATGAAGTACATATTCATAAAGTGAAAAATTACTTTATGACTTTCTTCAAAATTTCATTGAAAAATATTACTTACTTAAAAACTTATAGCAATTTTTGTCAACTTAACGCCTTTGGAGGAAACGTTTGACCTAACCTGACTTCAGTGTGCTAAAATGATCCCCATCTCTGTCCATGTTATGAATAAGTCGTCATTGTTAAAGCCCCTTTTGTGATAATCCTTTATGTGAATGTTATCTTAATACGGCCTATTTTTTGTAGCTCTAGCGGTTTCTCGATTGTCTTTTGCACATTGTTACTTCAGTGAAATATAAAGGTCATTATTCAATATTTATACTACCGAATTGTATGATTCAATCTTAATCTAAGTATAAGTGTAAGTAAAATCAGAATGTGAATATTTTATTGCCTAACATTCTAAACCACTTGCGTTAAAAAGCAAAAAAAGAATTCATTTTGATCTAATATGCACCGATAACCCGATTTCGCAACCTATTATCATAAAAAGGTAATGATGTTCCATGTTGCGTAATTCTTATCGAATAATGAATTGTTTGTAGAACATGTGTTTGAAATGCCACATTTAACGAATGCAAATTTACAGTTGCTACGGTACGCAGTTCTCAATCTGTCAAAAATGTCAGGTACACTAAAACTCATGTTCAACTTCCGCACCGTATTTAAATAACGGAATTGGAAAACTTCAGAAGTTACTAATTTTTACATTGAAACGAAACGTTATTTGCACATCCAGGCATCGAATACAAACAATTCGTGGCGAATATAACGCGGTTTGTTTGATTATTCAGCAAATAATGAAATAATGGATGAGCATCGAGCCGGCAATCCGACCCAAGTGTGATAAATTGAAGAAAGGAAACGAAAAATTTCGCGATATTGGTTTACGAATACGTTATGTACCACGGATTGCTTCTGCTTTGGTATTTTATATCCTCGAAGGGATCGGTACCGTTCAATTTCAACGCGATGGTATTTTTGTTGTCGGAGAACGGTAGACTTCACTCGACGAGAAAATTCAATCGAAAACTTATACTGACGACTTTTGAGTTTATAATGGAAGACCTAATTCCTACTTTTGAGAAGGGAGTTCGATTTTTTTTCCGTTTTAGGTGAACGTATCGTCCAATTAAATTATCGAATTTCCGTCCTTTTAACAATTTAAAAAGTCGACTGGAATTCCATATGCTCCTATAATAATATAAAATCACTATTTCAGGTTATTCGGTAAATTCTATATTAAGGAACTGCATCGATGAAACTACAGTTAAAGCTGGGTCACTTGTTACTTATGAAAGAACTTCTATTTAATAACTTTATTTATGTGATCTCAATTCCTTCTTTTATAGAAGTCAACAAATATCCGAATAACGCGTATGTACTCCGTTTCCTGAGGAAAGAATCATATATTTTTATGTTTTAGAATTATTATTATTATTATAATTATTATTATTATATAATTTTTTATTATTATTATTATTATTAGATCGTGTATTAGTTTTTTAAAGAAGGAATTTTCATGTGCTGAATTCTGAGATGTTATATATCGTAGTTTCCCTCCAAAATTCATACATGTAACATAATTCTAGCGATACAGAATGTATGATTTATTTCTTTATTAAGTGTAATAGTCGTCTTTTAATTAGACTTAATGTAGATAATTTGGCTATGACATCCTCAATTTGTAACCTTTTTAAGAATAACATCGCATTACTCCTGAAATTAAAGGAAATATGCCATAACAGATACCTATAATTACAGTATACGTATATCACAAATTAAATTAATTATTAGGTAATGATAGAACAGAGGAAAGCACTTGTAGGTTATAATTAAACGTTATGACGATAGTCTTGTAAATCAGAGCATATTTTTAGCATTATAGGCTACATTCTACTATTTCAAGAAGTATTAGTACAGCAATGTTATTCTGGTAATGTTTAACTTATGAACACCTAAATTCCTAGAATGGAAAGTAATGTTTATAATCTTTTCAATAATTACTGTGGTTAAAATAGGTCTTCTAACTATAAAAAATTTAGCTTGTCACAGGAAATTGTGAAAAAATTATGGAGATACTTCAGAAGATATTATTTAATTCGTTCTAGTCTCCTTATCACTATAACATAAACCAACATCCAGCAGTCACTTTATAAAGGAAAGTTTTGCATTTGTTAATTTGTTAAATTAAACAAAAGATTTGTTTTCATTTATTCTTTGTTCAAATATAAATATTATTACATGTTCATTACAGACCTATGTAATCGTAAACTTATCGATGGAATATATAATTCATATAATTTCGTGTTCGTACGTACATTCAAGCAGGAAAAAGTTCTAACAAACAACCACACTTCGAGCTAAGACGTTTCCTAACTTGGATGCTTTAGGATATATGCAAATAATAGATATCATCAAATTTGTCCTAGTTATCTTCAATAACATAAATTTTAATTCGTGTGCGGAACAATTATTCATAAACATTGTTCCTAAAGAAACTCACGCTTGGCCATGCAAAAATAAAACATAGTTAACCATTTAGAGGAAACTTTCATAATTAGCCCACTGAACTAACGAAACACGTTGCGGAGGTTCGTTTAAAGAATTCAAAGCGCCTCTTTGGCTGAAATGGAGGGAAACACATGAGGGAAACACATTCTATGGCCGACATGGATAATCCGAATTCCGTAAATAGTCGATGATTTAGTATGAATCGTTTCGTTGAAGTTTATGAGAATATTCGGGCGCGTTGAGGACGGAGGACGTGTCCTTTCATCATTGAACATCCGAAAGCCGCAGGAGCATCAGGCACTGATCCGAGCTGTCGTTCGACGCTTTATTGGAAGCCTAATTCTCACGTTCAACCAACAGAAAATTCAAGTAGGTGGCTTCATTCGGCTCACGTGGCCTGATATAGCTTTCGAATGCGAGCCCGCACCCTCGGTCCATCTTCTTTCTTCATTCGCCGCCTTTCTTTCCACCTTTGCACGTTTCTTTCTTTCCTTCCTCGTTTTCGCTAGTTCCTTTGCGAAAGATTCGACTCCTCTAGGAACATGAATTCACGTTCCGCCTTCTACTTTCAGGTTACTTCCTTCCTTCCTCGAGTGCCCTAGAGTTCATCCAATGTTCCTCCCCTACCTGGCCGGACTCCTATGAAATTCAGCTCTTGTCCGCGGAAAGACGAACCCTTAGCGCCTTTGGCTCGTCACTCTCGAATCATTCGTTTTCATTGGAGCGTCTCGGCCCCCATGGACGCTTCCTTTTTCATAGTCTTCCGCAGCTTCTCTTTTGGTTAACGCTCCGTGGTAATGTGACTGTAAAAGAAGGACCGCGGTATTTCTCACGGAATTATAGAGTACCCTTTTGATGGGTGTAGATACTCGATAATGATAGATACGTAGGTATGTGTTGGTTTTAAGTGAGGATTAACCCTTTGCGCTCGAGACATTTGTCTATAGAATCATGTCCAGTCCATTTTTATAATAAATTTCTGTAAAACCAAAAACTCTACTTCAAAAAGAAACATCTACGAACAATCGTGACTCAATGTATTGTTATTTCAATTAATAATTAGCTGTATTCTAAAATAAGTAAAATTGATATTGTACGTTCAAAAAATCATTTTAAAATTACATATGTCGCCCTAGAGGCGCCACACGAGCGCAAAGGGTTAATACGAGGGAATATAGGGTATCTTACAACGATCGTTTACTAGAACGCTCAGATCGCTACTGCCTTTATTCCATACGGTTCTCAGTACAAAAACAAAATAAATAACACCTACTTGAGAACATCACTAGACCCACTTGCCGTACGTGCAACGAAATTCTAACAATGGAACACATTATATTTACCTGTAAAAAAAACGAACCACTCCGCATACGACACAAACTGCCCACTAGTTTAAAGGAAGCATGGAGTACAGGAAAAACTTATACAAATTATTCTAGCTAATCTTATACAAAATAGTCCTGCAAAGATGCACATATTTGGATCAACATCTAACCACATAATAGACAGTCGCTAATAACCAAAGGTTGATGCAACGTTAAATATGTAAAGAAAATCAAATAAGTAATAGCGAAATAGATCGCGAGCTAGAACACAACTTATTTCACAATGACGATAATTAGTGTAAGAACATATTTATATTCTAACTGTTTTTAAATAGCAAAATATTTACACAAAATTGGTGTTTTATAATTGAAAAAGAATAGTGCAATTTCTCCTTTAAAGAAGGTAGAACCTTCCGAATTGTAATCGCATTTAAGAAGTCGACGTTTGTTCGCTTCACTTGGAAGAAACGCTATCTATCTTTTGTACTTTCGTTATAATGGCATCTACACGTTTGTAACTTTCTTTTACTTACACGAGTATTCAAAATATGGTGAGTGTGGGAATGCCGTTGAATGTTCTTTGATTAATGGTGAACAAATTGAGTACGTAGTGTGAGAAATTAGTAATTCCTTCCATTGACATTCAATATTTGAAAAACAAACTTTGTATACTTTCTCCTTTTCACCTAAATTACACGTAATCAAAATGTTAACGTTGTATAGTGAATTTCATAATCTTCTTAACAACAGTAAACGTCCTCAAAAAAGTCCATTTAATAATTCTATAAAAAAAATAAATGATGAGTATGTATTATTTGTTTAAAATGTTGATAGCGAACAAAAGACCTGTACTTTTACTTGTTGTGATTTCACTGTATCCTTGAAAATCATCTATTAAGACTTGTATCATTTTTCTATTAAAGGAAATATTTGTTTCGATCCCCGAGTTTTTTTATTCTGAATTTTTTCTAGACTGTGTCAGTTTTCTTTCTTAATATACTGCAGCCTGATAGTTTTCCTTAGCCTCTAGTGTATAGTACTATAATCTCAATTTCGATTTGAAATGGACTTGGATAATTCTGTATTTTTCTCTGGAATCTCCAACCGCAGTTGTAGATCAACTACATAATGCCTCGTTAAGGTGTCGATAATACTTGATGTTCGAGTTGCATCCGCACCACTACAAATGTCAAGTACATCCTACGGATATCGAGGACTACTTATTTCTATATTAACCCTATACTAGCTCTAGACTCGTTCATTCCACATCGTTCTTTTTCTCCCGAGTTTTACTCTTCCAACGTTATTGCCTTTTGTTTCGCGGCTTCGAGACCTCAGCCTCTCGTTTCCTTGCGTTTGCTCCTTGGTACCATTTCCTAAAGTAATTTGCCAACGCTGTTCTTTGCCCGTGGATGGAACTTCACCGATGTTCGTGTTCATATTTCTCTTTCGAAAGTTCGTTGCCCAGGGAATATTTGATGCGTTTCGTATATAGTTTTCGAGGAATTTATTTCCACAAGGTTGTTTAACTTTACTTCCAATTCGTACCTTTCCATCTCCTCTCTACTTGTCTCTCAGCTTAACGTCGGTTTTTAGCGTCGCCCGCTCATTTTCTACCGACGCTTTTTCAATTTCTTCCCGGCTCCTTCGACTGGTCCTCTTTACCCGATCCGTGGAATATTTCTCTTGCAGTTGGTCCGAGTTAGGTCTTTCTAGCTCTTGCTGGGGCGAACGTTTAACGTTACAGAGGAATGTAATTTCGCAAAATATTTGCTGCTGCAATTCGCTGGATTAAATTTTTTACCGCCGCGAGATTTACGTACCAAGATTTAAGTGAAATTTCTCGCTGGAATTTCAGGTGTTTGGTTTTATTTGTCCGATGTACAATCGCGGTCACCGCTGCTGCACGAAAGGGTTAGTTTCATCCTTAGGAATTTTAGAGAATTGTTATATGAGCAAAATTAATATTCTCAGATATCAAACATTTGTTTAATCAATGATTCCGTTTTTCATTTTAAATGATTACATCTCACCTTTTTTTTTTGTGTGAGTTATTATCAGTATTTTATCGTATATTCCACATATAGCTAAAGAGAGTTTTTACATGCTAGCTTCTGTTATATAGTTGTTTAAATTTCGCGAATATAACATAGTTTAGCAATTTCATCCTTTTCTAGTGGGATAGATCTACACTTGAACTAATATTCTACATTATCAAACATTAGTTCCCTCTGTTCTGATAAAAATTTGTATACGTACAAGGATATTTTCTTACTTTCTAGAAAGTTTTATTCGCGTTTACACTTGTTCAAGCCACAACTAGCCATTTTGTTTGTCACCTTTCCAACCAATATTTACTATTTATTTAATTGTATCCTTAACACTTTGTAGTTCGTATGTGCAATTTTGTATGTACTAGATAAAGAACTTGTTTTTCTTTATTCACTTTAATCTAAATTCGGTACATGAAGTTTTTCCATCTGAAATTAAGCCATACTTATGTGGAATTTGTTCGATCAATTTATGACGTGGCTATCAAGCCTGTCTTTCAAACTTCTTATTTAAGCGAACGTTTGGTTGTTTCCACTAATTTACATATTTCTCCACATTATCCTGTAATTTCCATTGCATTAATGTCGGGAATTCGTGCTGACCTCTTCCATTAATATTATGCAGATTTTAAAGTGGCGTGTCTAGACGTGCCTAAGATTATCATCTCTCTGATAAGTCGAATCTTTCAATCTGCGGGCTTACCATTGCATTGGTCTATTACAAGTCTGATGACATTTTTCAACGATATGGAGAATTTATATATTAATCAAAATCAATCAAGCTTAAAATTCATGAACCAAGAATTTTCTTTTGTTTAATTTTTCTTTAAAATGCTTCCAACTTGCGATGTATTTATGCAACACGAGATCATACAGTTTATTTTTTAGTAAAATTAACTGAAAAATTACTGAAAAATTACGCGGTTACAAGCTCCAACTTATTTTTCTCTGTTACTCGTGATGTTTTCTTCCCGAGTATCCTGGCAACTTGCAGCGACGTTTCCTACCACGGCAACGATGTTCCGTCTCGAAATTACTACTTCATTTCCTCTACCTTTTCGTTTTGTATATCTCGCTAACCCCAGTTTCTTCTGCTTCAATTCAATATTCTCCCTCCCGCGACCACAATGAAAGAGTGTTGTTCACGAGTAACCTGCATCAGTCGTTCGTATACCATTTCGGAGAATCATCCTGTGCAGGTGCCGTTCAAATTATTCGTTTCCCATTGTTGCGAAGTTTCTATGCGCCACGTCCGTGTAGTTGGTATCTAACGTAAATGTCACAATTGTCGATATGTTTTATCGATATTATACTATTTCTTGTACCTTTTATTTTCTGTTATATTTTTTCAAGTAATTTTATCATTTCTTTCGTCGTTTTACGTTCTTTTCCCGTTAAAAAGCCGCTTTATTTTTACTAAATGAGTGCAATTTATCATTGCCCATAAGTAGTTTAATCGAAGTATATTCGACGTACAGTTACTATTTGATACCAAATGTCATCCAAATACGCTCACTTTTCTCATTTTGTCTCGCCATTTCGAATTCCAAACTTCGCATTCAGACTTAGAATCAGCGATTCTAAGAAACCGTTTATACCAAGTTTCATCCAAATCGAATTAGTTTTCGCATTTTGTGGCCCCCTATTAGATCCGCCATCTTGAATTTTTACATTTTGAGTTCAGACTTAGAATCAGCGATTCCAAGAAACCGTTTATACCAAGTTTCATCCAAATCGAATTAGTTTTCGCATTTTGTGGCCCCATATTAGATCCACCATTTTGAATTTGTACATTTTGAGTTCAGATTTAGAATCAGCGATTATACAATAGTAACACTTGTATATACATACTAACACTCATACATACATACATACTAGCAATTAGTTATGACATACCTCAAGTCTCAGGTTTTCTTTTCTTCTTCTTTTCTTTTTTTATATATTTTCAAATTACACTGTTTTAACTGAAAGTTATGAATGAACATACAAGCCAGGCTACTTGATTCAGCAAGTATTATTTTCATTGTCAAGGGTAAATGCAATTTGATTTTCTGAAGTGCTCTAATTAGCTTCGTTCTCTGGATATTGTATTGACAACACTGCCGAATAATATGATTTAGATCTTGGAATGGATTATGGCATTCGCATTTTGAGACTGCAACAATTCCTAGACGTGAGAGTAATCCCGCTAGATTGTAATGATCAGCTCTTATTTTCAATATTAATATAGGGATAAATTAATGCCATGGTACACCAATAGAGGTCTTTCACGAGACCTTATTGTGACTATTAATCGTTGTAGAGGCGATCATTTCATCTATGTTTTTATTTCCAAATAGTTGCCCTGTTTAAAAATATTGTTCCCCTCATTCCAGCACATGGGATATGTTTCGCACAACATTTACCGAACCTTCGATGAATATAATGTTCACAATTGTCCTCATTCCCTGGTTTCTCGTTTCAAACTCCCGCGCGTGGTGTTTCATTACGTCAAGCGTTTTGCGATACTCCGGTCCTTTCTCGGTTCGTAATTCGACGCTGCATCCGTGCACTTTGAATGTTTGGCACTGAAACCGTCACTCCGCTTTTCTCGACCCTTTCGTTCTTCGTTTCCGTGTTCCGTCTGATCCCATATTCCGGAGGGGGTTGTCGGGTAGCGTCCCCTCTGCCGCTCCACTCGTATGTCCGCAAACAGAACCGTGTAATGAAGTACTATGGTCGTTGTTATTATCCCATACGCGAAGGTGCTATCTAGAACCTTGTTCCAGCAGTCGTACAAACGTTGCCCGTTCGAGTTTTAACGATAGAGCTATGACTTTCGGCAGTCCCTATACGGAACTGTTTTCTAAACAACTTTAAAACTTCCACGAATTACGTCGCTAAAAGTTACAACAGAAACCTCTGACCAGTTTGATGAAAATAGTTTAAGATCAGTTTCGGTAGGCTGAAGTGTTTGCGGAGAACGCCAACATTCACCGCATCGTCTCGAAACCAATTACAAAGGATTGTTAAGTGTATCTTGTTCGAAGTGCTCTTGTCATTGCACTGCTTCGCGAGATATATTGTCATCGTGTTTACTCGTGGAAGTCACTAGGTCAGATTAACATAGCGTCGAGTTGGAATTGGTATTGAATTGAACCTTATTCTGATTTAGAGATAGACTACGTGGTCACTGGCGCCCTATTGTTTTCATCAGTCCTTAATCTAGCTTAAGAGACATTGTTTTCAGTAGACAATTGTCAGGTTTAATGGTTAGAAAACGCTGAAAACAGGTGTTGAATAGTTTTCAAAAATAACTGTTTCAAACTGTTACATAAAGGTTCTGAATGAAAGTTATTGGTTGGAAAAGTTCTAACCTATATCGGTTACAGTTACTGTTCTACAGAATAGTTATTACTAGAGTGCGGATCTTTATGCATTTATAATATGTCGAAATATGCAAAATATATGCAAGATGTATGCTAAATGTAAGTATAGGGAATGTATGTATGGATCTATAAAATAATTATATTGTTGCGACGGCATGAAGATGCCGCAATATTACGAAGTTGCATCGTCGCGGCAGCGTGAAGATGTTGCGACGATCTGAAGTGCGATCTGAAGAGCGAGCGGAAGCAGATCGTCGGGATGTTCCGGTTACCAAGAGAACCGGCATCTTTTGAATTGGCAGAACGTCGCCAGACTTGCTATCGAACTGACGTGTTTACCTTGAGTTCTTGTTATTGTTAATAAACGTTCTGAGTTCTTGTTCCTTTTATAAAAGACGTGTTGATTATTAAAAATGTCTACTCCTCGATGTGCCACCACCCCCCGGCGTAACAGTATCATAACTACTTATTATTACTACACAATTATTTAATAACTATTTTTTATTGTTTTATCTATTATAATTTAAATTACAATATACAACAATAGTATTTTCAATATTTTCGATTGTAAATTAGTGCCTCTTATCTGTTAAAATTAATTTATATGCCGAAAAATAGAGAGCATTCTACATCACATGATGTTGTAGGGGCATATTTAAATTTACTCCAATGAGGTGCCAGAACCTCTCGTGGTTCTTCAACGTGTTCACCCTTTAAGATCTTGCTGATTTTGAGTTTATATATTAAAGTGTACTTTTCGTTTTAATACTGACTTCATTTTATCTATAACTTTTTCTCCATAATCACCGGGTATAATTTTTAAATTTTCTGTAACTGTAGTTACCAAATCTATAGATTCTGTTAGGGGTAGTCCTATTATTTCCAATTTCGTAATAGCTACTGATTAACTTGGAAAATAGATACTATAAATTAGTATATACTTACTTAAACAATCCTCTTTTAAATTGTCGATTATTGTAAATAGCCCGGTAGATAAAGTGTTATGGAGAATAGAGTATGTACGATACCAAAGTTTAACCATTTATTTCAGACACACCCTGTAGTTTAAAGATGAATTTTGAAATGGTTAAAAAAATGGCAAAATAGAAGACTGATGAATCCCTCGAAGAAATTATTTTTTCAAATCGAGTTACGGCAGTTTATTCGCGATAGTTGAGCGGTAAATAAAAAACGTATATCGGATTCCGAAGACGAAAGGTGAATAGAAAAGTGGGGAACGATCACAGTTCGTGGTGTATTGTTGCTGCTTCAAATCTTCTTCTTGTGCTCTAGATCGTGTTGTACATTGAATAAATCCGTTTTCCGTTATACGGTAGCCGTATATAGTATCCTCCTATCCAATAGGTCATCCGTGCTCCATTCTTGACGACGTATTGCCTCTTATTTCATTCCTTGTATAAGGCAATTCGAGAGCAACGATCGCTCAGATCCCGTTTCCCCTGATTTTCATTTTCAATCCCGGTTTTTTGCAATTCAAAGCAGAAGCGGACCAGACGACAGACAATAACATACGGGCTTCAGAGCCAACCGATTGACCTTTATTCGAATCTATTTTCAATCTTCGAGCTCTTGAACGGGTCGTACGACGAACAACTTCTTGCCTCCTGGATGTATTTGCCGTGGCTATCGGATCGGTGCAGTTAATACATAAACGGAATTGCTGAATGTATGATCCAAACCCAGATTCTCGGTTATTCGAGTATCAAAGGCAATACCGAAGTTGTCGTTCCAGGGGATAGGAAAACTGATGGACGCAATCCGATTGTTTGGCGCTGCTTTCGATTCAGTCTCTACCTATTTCTTATTTATCGATCCAACTAGCGGGACAGAGAGGAACGGGATATTGTCTTCCAAGTTTGAGAAATACACTCTTGGAACACGGTTCCTCTTCGCTTCGTTCTATTTTTGGGTTCTAAATAATTGGTTTCTCTGAGTGGATTGCTTTAACGTGGCTCACAATAAGTAACACTTTATCTATTGGGAGCCTATAAATAGGCTCCCAAGGTTAATGATTTCACTAATTCCCAAGTACATTTAAGAATGCACGGATTATACATATGTGCAAATATATTTACAAAATTAAGATACACTGATTATAAGGTTCTACAATGTGGGAAAGACGGTTCGGTGAGTTTACTGGTGACTTTAGAGTGATCCGATCGACACGACAGTTATGATTAGACTGCGGATCTTTATGCAAATGCATTTTTTATAAAAAATAGGTAGATAAATGGGACCTGGACCGAAATTTATGTCATGATTAGATGATTCCATGAATATATTTTTTATTTTGCATATTTTGCATATAGCATATATTGCATATTTTTTGCATATTATGCATATCTTTTGCATAATTGCGTATCCAATTATTTAATGCTCCGCCAGAATAAATAAGATAGACGTGCCTAAAAGATTGATCAACTACGATCGACAACGTGTTCTAATTTCGATTTGGTAAGTACTGTATTGACATACAGTGAGAGACAAAACAAAGTCGATGATATAATGTGTAAACAAACAGAGTCACGCTGCAGTTAATCTCCATTTTCCAAGTTAATCAGTAGTTATTACGAAATTGGAAACAAAAGTTAAATACAGGTATGATATTTACAGGTACTGAAGATTATTTAAATTCAGAATTCAAAATGTTTAAATCAAAATAAACTTTGTATTTATTATTTTTGGGACAGATAAATTTTTATTTTTATCTCAAATAATAAAATGACAATAATTGAAACAAAACAAGAAATTAATGTAACTTATACACTTCATTGTTATTTTAAGCATTCATTTATGTATTCATAACGTTAAATTCACCATGATATACAGGTGATTTACAGTATGATGTACGCAATCATAAACACACCGGGTGTCCAATGTATTCCTATACAAACTTTCCTAACATCTTCCACGGTCAAAAAAAAGAAAATAAAGGTAATGTATACTTCTTGATTAAATGATCAATTTTATGCTTGAAAGTGGCGAATGCATCTTTAGATAGTCGAATAAACATTTATTTATTACGTAAACGATAATACTGTTAATGATTATTTGATATTCTTGGTATTTCAAATAAATTAATATTTCAGTTATTTCCAAACGAAAACTGAATTCTTATTACAAAAAGTTATTTCCATTTTAAATAGAATTAGATTTAGGTCTGACATTAATTAACGTGTTTAAAGAGTACTAATAAATTGAGCAGCACAGTCGAAAATTTTAGGAAATCTTGTATGCATATGTACAAATAAATGTCCTAAATATCAAAAGTGTATGTCACGTACTTTGGCTGTATAAAAATCTTGAAAATTGTCTCACAATTGACCAAAGGAAAAGGGGACCACTTTAAGAGCCCCAATATTGTATAAACATTAAACGATTATGCTAGAGCATTTAATTCAAATTTTGCTTTTCATTATAATACCAGAGTCCTGAACATTGTACCGACGTGTTGTACAATAATTGCTTTCAGTCACTGAAATCGGTGCCAGGCAGAGCCTGAACGTCAATATTCTAGCTCCGCTATTCCAGTTTTTTCTTTCTCTTATTCCATCTTGCTCTATTCTCTCTTATACTTGATTCCTCGGAGAGCTACCAAGAGTATAGAAAATCGGTCATGTAGCGGAGGTTGCACACACTCTATTGTCCCGGTGTATCAACGCATGTGAATGGAATCCTTCTAATATTTTTCTCTCATTTCCTTGCTCGAATGCTGCGAATCCTATCGAATATTCGTTTGAAGTTAACCAGTTTCCATTGTTCCAATTCGAGGCTCAAAGGAGCTTCGTGCAACCCCCTTCTCTCATCCTTCGCGTCTCCTTTGCGCTACCCCTACTGCTTGTTTCGACTTGTACCGTAGCTCTCCCGAGGGAGTTGTCGGCTCGAATACTGGTTGCATCCTTCTTCCCTGAGTGTACACCTACGATGAATCGTGGAACGAAGATTATTCATACCGACGTGTCGTGGCGGATTTTCAAAGATACGAAGCAACGGTTCTTAACGTTCACAATTTGAAAGAAGAATCTTACAAGACAAGGTCGACAATTTTCAATCACTTGTTAGAAAGTTGTTAATCATTAAACACTACCATACTTTGTATTGAATATTTCTTCCCCATTTCCAGTAGTTTTAGAGATAATAGCAAAAATATAAAAGAAACAGTCTTTGATGGAATATCGGCACTGGATGTTCGACCCTAGAACCGTTTTTGAGTAACAATGGTAAACAATAATGTATTTAAATTCATGTGTACTTTATTTCGTGTTAAATGTTTTAATTGTCAAATTCCTCTTGTTAGTCTCGCGGTATAATTGAGAGCGAGAGAGAGAGAGAGAGAGAGAGAGAGAATTTTTGAAAAGTGTGACGTTATGTTACATTAAATCTGTGATATCATAACAATATTACTAATTATTATGGTATGCGTTTGCTAAACAAAGTTTGCACTGTTCTCTCGCGATTCTCCATTCCCATTACTTTTATTGTCAATTTAAATCCTCTTTTTATTTTAAGATATTAGTTTATTTATTTTCTATAGAGGGTTCAACCAGAAACAGTGGAGAAAGTTCATCATTACATTTGTTTGTAAAACAGTATTAAATACTTATGGTTTATAGAAAGCATATTGAATCTCCTAAAGGTAAAATTTTGTTTGGAGTAATTACAAATGGTTACATTTACTCATTTCCTAGAAACTTCAGGTCGAATAAAGATTAATTTAATTAACTCTGTGGTTCGATGGATACAACTCTGTGATACAAGGCATACTTTCCCCAATATAAACGAAATAATTCAATAGTACTAAAATTGCATAAATTTTCTAGCACTATTGCCAGCATATTTCACACCCTTTTATCGAATCGGTCTTTAAAATTGCTAGTGTCTCGTTACAGTGACATTTTCACGTCAGTTCGCACGCGAACTATTTAATAATTTTATAAAATATTTCCAAGAATTCGTTCTACCGTCATTTGCCGTTTTACTTTTATTCCAGAGCGCACGTGTGTTTCCCATGCATCTTGCCGCGTTCCTTGCCCCCTGCATTCCTGCGGGAATTATCGTGCGAACAACACACCTCTTTCTCGTTCGCGCGAAATGTATACGCGGAACCCTCCCTTAGCGGTTGTTCTGCGTATTCATTGTTGCCCCGCACTTACCACCGCCGGTTGTTTCCCCTCTTTGAATTTTACTTTACGTAATTCTGCATTAAAAACTTCATCAAACATTCGTGCGTTCCTTTCCCTCTCGTTTTTATTCCTGCATTTTTTTATTCAGCGGTTATGCTTTGCTTCTCTTGATTCCCTTAAGGGCTAAAACGAGAGCATTTTTGAAATTTCATGATACAAAACTCGTTTAAAACACCAGATAAATATTGTGCTCTGAACGTACTGACAACTGTGCAATGTATGTATAATTTTTCTACTGCCTTTTGTTGAATATTTAGCTAAATAAAACACGCAAATTTTAAGTCTTTATTGGTGTCATATATTTAACAAACAAATCGAAATTAAAATACAGGCGTTTTACAAAAAAAAAAAAAAAAAAATGGACATATACGTTCACAGAGTGCAGTTGGTTACCCTTTAAATGGGATTGTATATTTTTTTCGTGAAAATTCTTTTGAATATTCCGCTGGCGATGGTAGGCGAATTACGTTTTCGAAAAACGGAATATTTTACGATACACGGTAAACTCTGGTCCATTCGCAAACGAGATTTTTGTTAACTTCATTTCTTGCGTTTGTTCTCGAAAGATAATCGTGTTTGTTAGCACCGCTGATCGTGTCACTAGAATACAAAGTAAACGAAAATGTGATGGAAGTTCATTCGAAGTTCGTTATTTGAGGTATATCCGTTGATTTTTGTTAGTGTGCATTTTTTAATTTGAATGGTACATTCGTGAAACTGCAACCATAAGTCTTGCAAATATAAATAAAGTATAAATGAATTCAAAAGAAACAATATATACATGTGTAAATAAATTTTAATAATTGTAACGATACTTAATGTTGGTGTACTGTGGTATTAGTTTATTTCTAGTGTAAACATAAAAATTTTGTACATAAAATTAAAACGTACGCGGATCAGAGTTTATTCCCTTCTTTTCGACGTCCGTCACAATATGCATAAAATTATATTTATGAATTAAAAAAAGGACCATATACGGATGAACTTTAATGTAATAAATTTTCAAAACACCGTATACGCATAACTTATACTAACGTATAGTACAATGCATGTATAATATGCTATATGTTCAAACACAGACTCCATGTCCTAATTTTAACAAAAATATATTAACTTTCTCATTCTTCAACTCATTACATTTCCTATAAAATTAAACAATTTTAATACTCGTGTAAAAGTTATAGTGTCCCATATTTATTTTGTTGTTAAATCACCTGAATTCTGCAACATTCAACTCAGTGGGATTGCATACCTTCTGAGCCTCGAGCTATCTAACTTCTCTTTCGACAGCCATGAATGCTCTGAAATGAGGGCGTAGGTACGTATTCATCGTCGCTTCCACTGATTTCGTCCATTCTCGACGATAATTATTCTAAATATAAGGTAGAGTAGAAATTGTAACACACCCAAATAAGGGACGATTTATCGGGCAAAAGCGAATCGGATACGTGAAACGAAATTTCTTTATATGGGACTGTTTACGTGAAAAACAAGTTTTTAAATTCTTGGGACATATTTCGCGAAAAACCTGGCCAAAATTCAATTTTTGAAGCACGCAGAATCAGTAAACTGCCATAGCGTATTTATTATATATGTAACACTGCAACAAAAACTATTCGTGTTCTCCAAATATAATGATGTTTTTCTAACATATAGCACATGAAAGTTGACGATTTTGCTCGTTTCCTTAATTTTCACATTTTGCTGCGTATCTTTGGTAATAAAATCTACAACTGTAATATTGTTTAATAATATGTGACAGATTAACAAATTCGTAGTTCTCTTAATAATGAACATTTTGGATTAAACTTTTTTTTCGTTGTAGATCTCATGGAACCCTACAAAAGACATATAGAAAGTTTTTTTCTAAAGTGAAAATATAATTTTTTTTAAATGAAAGAAAGTTTCTTTTAAGATTTCGCAACGGTGTTTGCCTGTCGATGTTGGTCAAATTCTAAAAATAAAAATTATTTTTCACATCCTTAGTCAAAATGAAGAATATTTTGTTAAATAACATGTAGGAACAACTTCTATTATTTATGAAAAAAAGATTCCTGAAGAATTTGAAATATCGACTACTAGAGCGACAATTTTACAATATTACATCATTTGCCAAGTATGATAATCATAAACTCATACACACCGCTGGATTCAGATGTAAAAAATGCTTTTACTGCTCCAGAACTAAATCAAAAGTTTCAAAAATTTCCGGGGTAGAGGTGATAATTTCGAAAAAAAATTGTTGTTTGAAAATTTGTTGATACTGTTTTATAGACCTTTTAAAAATAGTGCACTGTTTTCTTGAACATTTTTTCGATATCTCTTATCATTTCCGAGTTATAAGCGCAAGAGTAAAAGGGGTAGTTTTTCCCTTGAAATGGAAAAGTGGCACGAACTGAAAATGGCGTACTTCATTGAAGTCCCACAAACAAGTGTACCAAGTTTCATCAAAATTGACATATAACTCTCACCGATGTTTCCTTGTAAGCTATGTAGTATTAGTTTACATGATGTCAATTTATTTGATCAATTTATATGCTTGCAATCTATTTGTAATTATTATAAAATAATTTCTGGTCCCTTTTAAAAAAAGAACACGTGAGGGAAGAAAAAGAACATACATCACATGATCTAATAAGGATCTGTAAGGAAAGATAAAAAATTAATCCACTAAGTTTCATTCACATATTGGTTCGATATACATATGTATATGTATATACCTATGTATATATTGCTAAGAATGATGAAAATAAACGAAGAAAACAACGGAAATGAAGATACGATTACCAGTGGAAAGAAACATTAAATGAAATACCTACGGGTATAAGAGAAAAATGAGAACGCACGACGCCTCAATGGAATACATGAAACTTACAATAACAGAGGTTCCCTTTATATGTGTTTTATGAAAGCAGTAAGGGCAGCTTTCGCGCAATATCCCCAGGGAATACGAGAGTGAGGGACCTGATGAGAAGGTAATGATAGCAAACCACGGAGATTGAAAAGGCGAACAGAAAGGAATCCAGAGCGGACAAGTCGTGGCAATGTTCCGTTAGATTTTTAATACATCTGAAAATGAAGGCATTTAAATGTGAGTGTACATAACAGAATCTTCGTTATCAGAACAATATGTTCCACGAGATCTTCGTCCCTGTAATAGCAGACACACATTCATAATACATTTGCTGGTGATACTCTTCGAAATGTTATATACAGAGGTGAGAAACGCAAAAAAAAAAAAAATAAGTAAATAGTAAATTTCATATGAATATACGTCGAGAATGTGGATTAAAAAATAAGATTTTCTGATGATCTGAGATCGCTTCGTGTCTGACGTGATCCTACGGAGTCTGACGTGACGTGAGAACACGTCAGAACAATCTGTATGTACCTTAAGACTTCGTAACGCGTCTGACCATTACCAGACATTTCTACTTGTAGTTACACGGTACCCATAGTTTCATAAACCTTTGTGTACTTTATTGTGAAAGTTACTGATATGAAATGAACATCAATAAATACTTCTCTTATATTCGAGTAATTACTAGTGATGAAGATGGAAATTTATTTACGACATTCATTTAACTGTACAGTTAAATCTTTATCTATTTATCATTCAATATTTCAGTCTATAATTGAAAGTTTCATTCGACGAGTAACGAGTAAAAATATTTTATCCACTTTCCTATCTAGATAAAATTCGTGTACCTAGATAAAAATTGTGTGTATCTCAGCAACACATACTTCATATTGAAATTTATTCTGGAGACACGATAATTTCGTGAGAAACAAAAATCTGAACAACATGAATCTACTAAAACTGTAATGGAAATAGTGTTCGTAAAAGCACTAATTAGTTTCTATGAATGGGGTAAACATGAATTAATTTAGAAATACGAAGAAATCATCCAAACACATAGCCATTCCTCGGATGCTAAATGTATCTATAATACTTGATTGAAATACAAATTAATTAAACTATATAACAAGGGAACAATTTATAAAATGATTTTTATACTATCTTTATTTCGTACATACTTCTATTCTGGAACTAGCTAGAATCGATTAAAATGGATAATATCAATTAATATTAGCATTAACATTCAAGAACATAAGTGAAATAATGAGCATTGGTCAGACATGTCCGTCACGACGCGATTTACCTTCAGTCAACCCTCCACAAGAAATTTGTATATATTTAATTGTATGAACAATCTTGGTACGAATTACGCCAAATTTCGAAAAGAATCCTAAAACTTACATATGTAATTGAAATTATATTTAGATTTCACTTTAATTTCTTGCTTTTTTAATTCATATTTTGTTTGGTGAGAAATTATAATGCAAATTCAGAATGTATAGACCCACGTACGAAAATATTTCTTCTTTAACTGCAATATTCATGAAGGTTTCTAGGGGAGATCTTACGTTTTGAGTTTTTATACGCGACGCGTGTTTGACATTTTTAAGTATGCGTTCGCATTCCGTCTTGAAATATGTTCCGAAATTTTGTGCGTGCATATGCAGCATAGGAGGAAGGTTAATTTAGACGAGTTGGATTATATTCGAAAGAATGGACGAAAGGGGCGCATACAATGCAAAACATACTTGGCCGCATATCGAGCTTACGCTTAAAAGCAACGTAGATGTCCGCAAAATCTTACAATGCCAAGGTATGTATAACTGAATTCTCTGTTACTATCCCACCATTTGTATTCATTGGTGAGCCAACCTTTTATATAGAATGTAATTAGTCAGATCGTATAGCTATAATTTCCTTCCGACAATGAATTGCGCTTATTAAATATTTTTAAACATTCTAATCGAGCGAGTTACAAAAAATTAGAAACCTGAGTTAAAATTTATAAATATAAATTGTTACTAAATTTGTTAATACATTCCAATTATTGAAATGATGTTTACCTCCATTTAAAAGAGATATAAAAAGTATTAATAAAAAAGATTATTTGAGTATGGATTGATAATTTTTAAATTGTAACATAATTTTATTGAATGCAATTATGCAAAATGCACAATATTGTCAATTATAAGAAACACTTTATATTAATTTACATTTTGCTTTAATTATAACATGGTATTATTGCTTTATCTTGAAATGGGTACATTAATTTCAATTTAAATTGATAAAATTACAAAATTGCAATTTAAATTGATAAAATTGAATATCTTGGGGTTTCCCGACGAGATTATTATGGAGATTAAAGAAATGCGTCAGGAAAGTTTCATTTTAAACTCATCGTATCTCGAACGTCTCGAATGTTATTTCAGGATAGTTCCGTTTACAAACTTTGTATTTGTTCTCTTTACTTTACGAACTCTTCTTTTTAATCATTTTAAACTCTTCGTATTTAAATTATAAGGATTTATTTGCAGTGACGTAAAGTTGAAGTTTTCTTTCAGATTGAAAGAAATGCATTTAAGAATAGCAAGCTGTTTCGTAATTCGAGTATTTCTATTTTTCTCCTATTTCCTTTGTAAATATTGTACGATCCATATTTCAGTTATGAGGGTTTATTCGTCGGTATTCATGTGTGCCATTCTCAGCATCGAACTAAGCATCAAGGATAAAGTAAGTCCGTGTACGTAATATTCTAATGGTGTCTTTAGACTTGCAATTATTTGTTCGTTAAATTCCTAAAATTATAATGTTTTATTGAAATAAAATTTTTAATATAGCACTTCTCCTTCATACAAGTTATTTATTTTTGTATACATATAATACATATGGACAATTAAGACGTTTAATAATAATAATAATATTACTTTAAATTCTAAAGGCTACTGTGTTTGCTTTATCTCGACGAAAACACTTGTATTTATATTAAAAATATATTTTCACCTTTTAAGGTATTACCAAACCTTAACTAAAAAGTGTGTATTTTAAATTTCGTTTGCATACAGCTACCATATGTCATTTTGTAATTGAGATTGACATTTACATTGCATGCTAGAGATATTCTACGTCTATTCTAGATTACTTCAAATTTATAATCAAAATTGACACTGCAATTCTATTCTATTACTACACTACGTTTTTTCCTAGCTATTACTACCTTAGGTATATTCCCAACTATTCCAGTTTTATAATTAAAATTGACGTGTTCACTGCATACTAATTACAGTTGAAGTATGTTCCCAACTATTTCAATTTTATGACCAAAATAAAGGTTTTCAATGCACCCGATTGCTACCATAGATCTTTCCACAACTCGTCCAATTCTGTAATTAAAATTGACGTTTTCACTGTATCCTATTGATACATATTTCCTCGACTCTTATAATTCCGTAATTAAAATTGACATTTCCACTAAACTCTATTCTTACTCTATTGTTCCTTACTATTTCAGTTTTATAATCGAAATTGACGCATCCACTGCACCCTACTGAACGGTAGTCGGGATCAAGTTGCTGGGAAATTGATTGCGTTTGAAACGGTGTCAGAGGAGATCCCCCAATATGGGGACACACGAAGAAGGGTAGCTTCTCCGTTTGCATAGAATCTATGGCTCATTGTCGTGACGCTTCTACGCGCGTTACGCTCCGGGTCAGTACGCCCGCAGCTGGTGTCAAGTTTCGACGGTGCTCGACGCGTAGGTGCATAGGTGCAAGTACGAGTGACCTCCCTACGCAATTCCAGCGAGTTATACGGCTAATGCGAAACGCCAACCAGCAGGGGTTGTGTCGAAACTCCGCCACGGGCGCTCACTCGTAATTACGAATAGATGCCAGCCGCCACTGGGAATTATTGATCATAATCAGAGTTGAGTTTTATCAGTGTACGTCGACGGAAGGCGAACATGATTTGCTTCAAAATTCATTTTGACACGCCAATCTAAGCACCAATATGTTCATGTATGCATGCATTACACTATCCTTGTTAACTCTTTGCAATTTACAAACTCTTCTTGTTATATATTTTACATTCCCCGTACTTTAAGTGTATGGATTTCTTTGCACCGTTACAAACTTTATTCAGATATTTTCTTTGAGGTCAAAGGAAATGGACGCTCGAAAGTTCGAAAAATCGACGCTTTTATGAAAGTTCGAAGTATCTTCGCTGTATTGTCTTTCTTTTTGTTATATTTTGTTCACGTTTACTATCTAACAACTTTTTGATTACGTTTATATGTATTATATGTATGCTTGTCTCCTTATATAGACAAAAGTTAACATAAGTTGGCGAGAAATGTTAATGGTTTCTGTAACTTTCCTTGTGAAGTTCCGAATGTGTCAAAATGATCGTGTTCCACGAACCTGGTGTTACAGTTATTTTGATAAACTTATTTATTTCTACTTCCATTTAAGAGTAGTTCCTTCTTTTGTTTAAGTAGTTCGTGATATGAGTACTCCTCGTATTAATAGTTTTTCGCTCAACAAAACAATGTAACATTACAGTAAATTCGACCTGACGGGTATTTTTTACTAGCTTCAATTCCCTTTGATCAATTTTGTATATTTTCTCATAATTTAGTAATCGAAAGGTTCACCTTGTTGTTCAAGATGAAAACTGGAGCATCCATGGCCTTTCGAGTGTAAAATTTATTAGAAAATTTTCCACGTTGTGATTTCGACCCTCTCAGGTATAATTTGTCTAAAAATTATATACGACGGATATTGAAAATGTAAGGGGAAATATTATTTAAAAAAATATTTTAAAAAGTAGTTAACAATATGCGAGAAATAGAGGGAGTAAATAAAATAGGTAACGATTTGATTACAACATTAAAAACATATACATATTATATAAATAGATTTAAAATTATTCAGCAACGCTTTGATAAAATCCTTATACGGTATGATGTATTTTATAATTTGTATCGTTTCATAATGGAATAAGTAAAATTCAAATAACTTTTATTTACATTTATTAAATACCTCGTGAATCATAAACATGTACATATAATTTGTTTTTAAATGAATTCTTTTGATCTCAAATTTTACTATTAATGCCTCTTTTCACATTACACAAATTCAAGGCATAGTTGATAATAAATAATTGTTTTATAAAATACGTAAATTGATTTTTATGTCCCTTTGAGTTTTAAGATTATTATAAATGAAGTAGTCGTTTCTTTTGTAATAAAAACATTTCATATATTTTGTATTCTCCGCCTTTAAACAAAAATGCTGAAAAAATACCTTAAATAACATTTAAAAGCAATTTGTTTACATGCTTTATGGTCACAAGTGTAGCAATTATTTCTGTTTGAGTTCATTTTTAATCTTTTAATCGAAATGTTATTGAATCAAATATATGCATCGTTCTGCACTGTAAAAAGAGCCACCATTTAATTTTCAAATGATTCAGAATCAGATTTTTAGCCGCGGGAACGATACCTCTAAAAACATTTAGCGAACCACGGCTGCTCGTTAGAAAATGAACAACGACGCTGTTTCCCTCTACCGCGAGTTACTAAATTACCAGCCAATTTGGAAAATCTGCATTTATGCAACGCGTCGCGATGCAACTTGTTTACTCTAATTGCAGGTTTACACGCTGGCCGAGATCGATAACGTGCGGTGGACGTCGGCAGAAAAATTTGACACGCTATTAACCTAACTGACTAAGTATTTATAAATTGCCGGCCGTTTGTAAACATTTTAACGCATTTTACATTCTCTGTTACGGTAACGATATTTCGCGCGGAGAAAAACAATTGTTTCAACGAAATAACGGTAACGTTTTCGTTTCTTCTTTGTACACAAATCGTCGACTGATGTGTCAGTCGAATTTTCAAAAACAAAATTAAGAGAACAGAGGACAACTGGGAAAACGGTGTCAAATTTAGTAAGCTCCCTGGAAAAGATATTGTCGCAGTTCGCGTTTGTGTAATAGTATTTCTAGGTTGTTAGATGCATACATTCTTCACTCATGCAGCACTCGTCAAACTGAAAAAAACAACAGGGGAAAATACAAGCGTGAATTGAACTTTGTAAACCGACCGTTTCGAAGGCATGAAATAAAAAATGCTTTTATTCATCGTAAGCGGTGTTCTATACATTCCATAGCCATTTGAATTCATAACACAGTACTCACATTCCCTCGTTAACACTCGCGTTGATTCAATTAAAGCGACTTTTTATTTCTCAACGGAAATCAAACGTTCCTACTGCGAAACGAATGAAAAATAATAGAATACTAAATGGCAATACGAACGGAGAGTAATGCATAGTAATAAAGCAGACACTATAAATATGTCTCATAATTGGCATGTTCGGTTTATTTAGTGATTAAGTATCATGTGAGCAAATATTACTATTAAAAACGTCTTTATTCAGTTTACGTGACTGTTCCGTACACGACGCAATTCTTTCCGTTAGAATATCTGGGGTTGTAAGACCCGTTACCCGGATTTTCGAGACGCTGTGGATTGGGAACGCCACGCGTCAAATTAATCCTGCGCGGCTTATTCGATTAGCGAAATATTGTCAGTCCCGAACGATGGATTGACGAAGTATTGTGTCCCGACTGCTGGACTGATTTGAATGTACAGTGAGTGTAAAAAGTATTCGTACACCGATCAATTTCTAAAAAACTATGTGAAATTGTAATTTATTAACTTTTTTTTTATAAACAATGATATTCTACATATTCTTGGAAATCTCTAGAATAGATACAGTACGAAAAGGTTAGGTATTTTGTATAAATGAGAAATCAACAAGAAAAAACAATGAATCGATAGAAATACAGAAGCAATAAGTATTCGTACAAGTGTTAAATTTTTAAAATTTCATTTAAAAAAAAAAACGAAATTTACATTAATTTATAAATAATTAATACTTCGTGAGATTTTCTTTTGATTTTATAATTATTCCAACTCTTCTAGGCATTAAATTAACTATCATAAATGTTGATGTTATTCGGTGTGTGATCTTCTGTCATTCCTTTATTAGAGCATTTTTTAAGTCTTTTTTACTAGAAATTTAATGTTTTCTAATTGCCACGAAGCAATAAACTAATGTGCTTATGTTACAAATTCTACTGTAAATTTTTCGTCATAAGAACCGTGCGAATATTTATTGCTTTTATATTTCTACCGATTTTTCGTATTTTCTTGTTAATTTCGCAAATTATATAAACTAGTAATTGTAGTAATTGTTGTTTGTACTATATTCTAGAGATTTCCGAGAATATGTAGAATATCATTGATTATAAAAAAAGGGGTTAATAAACTACAATTTCACACAAAAGTTTTTTGGGAAATTGATGAATGTACGAATACATTCTACACCCACTGTATTTTGTCCCGAACGATGGACCGTTTCATACGTGTTTTGTCCCGAACGATGGACCGTTTCGTACGTGTTGCGATTTCGTTGTCGGAAATGAAGTTGTCTTAATGAATGTTACGAGCGAAGTCGTTGAACGAAGTGACTTGTCGTTTGGTTTGACAATCGAAGACGACTCGAATCGTCACGCCTTTGATCTGTTGCCACCAGATTGCCACCGCCTCCATACTGTTTACGTTTACATTCATTTGTATTAAGCATTAAAATAATATCCTTAATACAAGTGAAGTTTATATTTTAGAAAAATTGTTCTTTAATTTTCTAAAAAAACATCAAATATGTTATATCTACGATCCCCTCAAATAATTTCAAATTGAATTCTACGCGATATTTAATTTTCTATCCATTTGCGAAAAGGACAATCTGCAGGTTCGAAACATTTAAGGATATTCTTGGTTGACATAATAATTCGAGTTTCAACTTCGCTGCAAAGTTTGGATCACAAACCTGCGAGCATCCTGCAGAACTGTACTCGCAATTCTCTCCTCGCGGTCTCGATTGAAATAAATAATACCGCACTTCTGCAGGAAACGCAGTCTTCCATTTTTCCCCGTCTTCCAATGTGCACTTTTCATTTTCCATGGAACCAGAAACTCTTGTCTAACAAGTGCTTGTCTCATTCAAGCACAAGCGTGTAATCACGTTTCGCGTCCGTGCATAGCGACCCGAAAACGACGCAATGAGTGGTTACGACCGAATTGTGCGTTCGGAAACTTGGTTAACACAGTTCCGCTCGTAACTCGTGGGTCTAGCTTCAAAGTAAACAAATCGTAGTTCATCAGCATATCTTGAGAATTCCATCAAGAATGGATGAACCCGATTCTACACTATACTCGAAGACGTTATTATACTGTACTGCGTAAAAAATCGAATCGAAAATGTGGAATAAAATGTTGTCATATGGCGTTTTATTTTCTAGAAAAATTAATTTGAAAATTTGTCGAATGTTGAAATTTGATCACGATCTCCGGACCTATCACTTTTAGATTTTTATTTGTGCGGTCATGTTAAGTCGATTGTGTATAGAGATGACATAACGAGCGTTCAAAAATTAGAACAAAAAATTATTATAGCGTTTGAACAATTAAAATTGCACAACGACACGTTAGAAAACGTTCGATGCAATTTAATAAGGAGAGCACATTTATATTTACATCAACGTGGACATCACTTCCAATATTACATAAATCAGATGAATTCTGGAAACCTCTGTTCATCCATCCATTTACAATGTTTACGAATGAAAATGGAGATGATCTACAATGAAACCCGTCAAAATGAGGCTAGTCCAAGTAACACGTGTACTCGACAAATTTTCAAATTTTTTTTTTTGTCGAAAATAAAGCGTCATATGAACAAATTTTATTCTACATATATTTCTATAAATTTTGTTTATATTATATGTATTATATATAATATAAACACATATGTATTATATATAATATAAACATATATATATATTATATATGTATCCCATAAAATTAGACCGAAATATCATGTTTAAAAAGACGTCTTTATACACTAATATGAGATCTTCCATATTACAATTGCTCTTTCATATTACCAAAAAAGGAGAAAGGTTTTCCCAGAATGTTTATTTATTTTCATCTTAGGTACACTCGTAACTAATAATTTTCGTTAAAAAATTAGTTCGGACCACTTGACTGGGAACAAAAACAAAATTTTAATGGCAAAGGATTGAGAGCTTTGTTATGTAGTAGAGACTTAGAGCTTAAGACCCGCAATCGCGATCCACGAGACGTCACAGTATTTACGCTGCCTCGCGCACGGTTCACAGGGACCAAGAGACAGAGATTGACGGACCATTTTACAGTCTTGTTACTGCACCAGGGAAACTTTCTCGCGAGCACTCGAGCGTCATTATAATCCAGACGTTTGCCCGAATAGTCGCGGGGAATATCGACCCCGTCACGGCCGCCACCGCCAACTTAATCAACCTCGAGCTCTTCCTTTTCATCGTTCAATAAAGTTACCCTTTGTCGTGTAATAAGTAGATTCAAGGCGAGCCAGACCGTTCCCTGGAACATTCCCCCGTGTAAGCGGAGGTTTTAAAATGATTTTATTATCCGTGTCGTAATTGGTCCGATATGATTTCCCTGCCGGAGAGATTTTATTACCGTTATCATATTTCCCTCGTCTTGAAATGTACACTTTCGATCCCCTGTTCAGATACTTCCGTGGTTACTTGCTTTCTTCCCATGAAAATTTCGCGTAATTAGGGGCTTGTTTTTTGAGAGAAAAAAATCACGTTATCGTTGTGATACGTTAATTAAGGGGGTACATTTTAGGGATGCAGTATAAACTATTTATATAAATCTGAACTGACACAATCGTAATTTATACAAAATAAATTACCTGTCGAAAAGAGAAACAAATAAACACTTAATAAACACATGAATGCGACGTAGAGATATTCGAATAAAAACCTACAAAATATAATTGCACCAAGGAGCTTCCACACGATCATAGAAAATGGAAACACTTGCATAGATCTTCGCATGTCAGTGCACCTGTACATATGACTACTTCGATATACTGCTATTATAGATGTTAATAATATTGATAACAATAATATCCAGACCGTTCCTTTTATGTCACATTTATTTAACATTGACAATACATTGAGTGGGTTGTATACGACTCGATCAACAAAGAACGACTAACCACGAAAACAATGCTCGGTTCCTTTCTCACCTGGAATCACATACACTACATACACTATACTCCGTGAGGGCATGACTCATCAACACATAATATATTGAAATGTATCACAAATTTAACGATAGATTTAAGGAGCTACATATTACTGGAACACAGAATTATAACTTGAAACACAGTCTTTTATCGTCTTGATGACCTCTTCCCACCACCGAAGTACCTACCACGTGTTATGAATCAGCATGTACATCATTCACTTTTTGTAACAATCGCGTGGACAGGGGTTGATTCACTCCAACCTCGAGTGGCTCTCGTGTCCCTCCAATTAGCAGTGGAATAATGAAGGTCGGTTGGGTGGTATTTTTAACGCTTATCGATTGACGCTGGCCGAGCATAATACACCAATGGAAACACCGTTGTCTCCACGGAGGAGCTACACAAACACCGTTCTCGAGAAACTACCCTAGCAAACGGCGAGGGTTAATTTCAGCTTGCTCTTGAATGTTAGACAGCACGCGGTAGAAACTTTGCGAGCGGATAGTAGGCCGTGCATGATTCTAAACAGACATTTGCCCGAACATTCATGCGAGATATCGATCGCCATTACCGCGAACTTAATGAACCTCGAGGCCCCGCACCTTAACCGCTGAATACAGTTTTGCCATGCAATAAATAGGCGCGAGCGGCGTACTCGACGTGAATCGGATTGTCCTTCGAATGGCTTATAAGTACGTGCATGGTAATTTCGGTATTCAGCCAATCCCCGACGATGATTTCGAGGCGGGATATGATCAATTCGTATGAAGTTTGTCCAGTCCGGAATAATCGCTAGAGCCGCACAGTGGTTCAAGCGAGGAAAAATGTCGATGTTTCCAATGTTGTATATTCAGGTTCTTTTTATAATAATTTCAGATAAGGATGATTGAAGTATCAGAATCAACAAATATTTCTGTAGATAGTCACTTGATTGCAAAAATATTAAAACACTTAAATGCAGAAACAGGGGATCAGAAAATTTGGTCTTCAATATACTTGTAAATTAATGTAAATTTCTTTCTTTTTAATCATGTTTTAAAAATTAAACAGTTGTGCGAATATTTATTGCTTCAATATTTCTATCAATTAATTGCCTTTTTCTTGTTAATTTCGTAACTTACATAAATAGCTTTTTTTTTAAACTCTATCTATTCTAGAGATTTTCGAGAATATATAGAATGTCACTGTTTATAAAAAATAAGTTACAAAATTACAATTTTACATAGTGTTTTTGAAAATTGATCGGTGTACGAATACTTTCTACACCCACTGTAGCTATCCTTGTTTTCTATATTTCATTTGAAACTTATTTTTGATTAAAGCACAAAATTATTCGTTACATTTCCATAAATGTGCTATACTGTTTGCAACGAGAAAAACATTTCTTAATCTTTCGTCTTTTAACACAAATTATTACTTCATTTTGGATCAGCCATTTTGTTTTTTGAAATTTTCACATCAGATTTATAATCAGCGACCTCAAAAACATCGGAATACCAATTTTTACGCAAATTTAAGCTGTCATATTGATGCTATCGTAGTTTTTCCTCAATATACAGGGTGTCCCAAAAGTCGGGGAGGAGCCGGAAATGGGGGGTAGCTGAGACGATTCTGAACAATAATTTCCTTTGCAAAAATGTCGGACGGGGCTTCGTTAAGGAGATATTAAGAGAAAACCCCGACCAATCAGAGCGCGCGTAAACCGTTCGAGCGGCCGCGGTAGCGAAGACTACGCGCTAGGCGGCAGCGTCAATGTCCTTCGATGCACGTCGAGTCACTTGTTCGCGTACAAGCGCGGCCGTCAGCGCGTAGCCTTCGCTACGGTCTACGCGCGCTCTGATTGGTCGGGGTTTTCTCTTAATATCTCCTGAACGAAGCCCCATCCGACATTTTTCCAAAGGAAATTGTTGTTCAGAATCGTCACAGCTACACCCCATTTCCGGCTCCTCCCCGACTTTTGGGACACCCTGTAGACAGTTTGAACCACTGTGAGCCATGGTAACTCTAATAATTGCGTCGGTAGGTCAGATGTTAATGCCAAACTGGCGTCGAAAGAAGATCTGTTTTATCATTCGTGCGCGGAAAGGCAGACTGTGTGGATGCTGGATCGCCATCAACGCGAATTTAATGAATCCCATTCGAAAGTTGGCTCCTTCTTATTCGTTATAAACTCGACGCCGCTCGGGAACTAGCCTCTCTCGGTAGAGTCGAACTTTGTTTCGCGTCTTAGTTAGAGGCTGCCTGGTTTTTATCGTTGCCGAGAGTCGATCTTCAATCGTTCGACGGAGCGAATTATCTTCTTCGCGAAATTATCCGCGGTAATTCCTGCTTTGTGGTTCATAATTGGATTCCGAGGCACCGGCCGCTTCGGGAGTATATATCGGTGAAACGTCATTTCTCGAATCCCGTTCCGGCGCACGGGTGATTAGTATTCGACGTTGCACGATTTAAAACATAATTTACTGCAACGAACGGGACACGCTCCCGTTGGTGTATCAACGGGTCGAGATATCGGTGCCTGGAAATAATTAACTCTCGAGCTGTAGTTCATCAACACCGGGGGAAGGATGAAGGGAGTTAAATAGACACAGAGTAGGAAACTCGGTCGCGTGAATTCGTTGGAATTGTTATCGAAGTGGGTCCGTCTGTAATGATCGCGGTCGCGTGTCCACGAAACGAGTTAATTCGAGAAGATTGTGCAAGCCCACTGTAGCAGAGCTTAACGAGTTTATGAAGATTCCTGGACTCGACATATCAGTCTTTGTCATCTTTTCGTAATTCTACTTTTTTCGGAGAACGTCAAACGACACCAGATAGCTAAACTATAGATCTAGATCAGTAAAACTCATATTTGCACAAGGATTGTTTCGTATTGTACCTGACGCTGACTCGTGCGCAATCACCGGACGCAGATTAAATTTCTCAGCTAGGGCTGTAAGGCCCAGCTTTACCCTTGGGTCTCGTCAATGATCGTGACTCGTCGATTTCGGAAATTAATCGGAAATCGAATGATCCGAGTCTGGTCTCCGACTGATTGAGGACTTAGACACTGGTGTTTCGAAACGAACGAGGTTCAAAGATTGCTCACTAATCCACGTGTTGAACTGAAGTGTCGTGCGATCCTGTAGGCGTTCGTTTTTGGTTTTCCAATCAACGTACTTTTCAAAAATTCGAAGGCGTGTAAGGAGCCCTTTGGCCATATTGTAACCGTCAATACACTTGTAATATTAGGTTGTCCGAAAAAGTTTCTTTCGTAATTTTCACTCAATTATTTTGTGCGGTAGTGTTTATATAAATAGACAATCTAATTTCTTAGATGTTGATGTTGTAACTGTAATGGACCAAAATGAATCGTACGCAATTCAATAATGTAATATTAGACATAAAATATTGTGTATGTATTACTTATTAATAAAACGAAAGAAACTTTTGGGACAACCTAATATATGTCTAACTTATACAACTCTTGAATACTTCTGAAATCTTTATATATTATTTAATTGTAATTATGTTCTTTATTTCTGTTGCAGGTATGTATACATCAATTCATATATGTAGTATTGATCATTTTTTCCGAATAACACAGGGTAAGTGTTTTTAATATTATTGTAAGAAGAAAGAACAATCACTTAGCAATAAGTGAAATTAGAGAGAAAATTAACTGACAATTTATAGACAGTAGAGATACAGTATGTATGTAAAGTTTGGCTACATTGATTATTTCACTTGAAAGCATTGGAACCACGGTGAAACTCGAAAAGAGCTAATTGAAAGACGTGTTCTCTTTCGTCGACTCAGAAGTTCATAATATTCGTTACAAAAATCAATTTTCAATGGAAAAGGGCTTTAGGATTTTGTTTTTTAGTAAAACGGAAATAGTATGAAATGTATCCAATTTTTAAAAAAGACGACTTCCTCCTAAAGCTCCTTTTGGAAAAGCCTTTACAACATTAACATTGGAAGAAATGATTAAAGTAAAACACGAATTGTATGTGCGTCGCAGCGTCGACAGTTTTTAACGACGATTAAACGACGCGTGGAATCAGTTAGAATTCCTGAAGAAATGGATATCAGTGGACTGTAACTTAGTGAAAAATTGTTGAATGCGAGATTGTATTTT
>NC_071976.1:19231404-19234616 GCF_026283585.1 Hylaeus volcanicus
ATATATTATAATATATATATATATATATAATTCAAACGTGTTTTTTTAATTTTTTTTAATATATATATTGAATTACATAGGTGCCATTTTGTTACACAACCTTTCCACTTTTAAGGGATGTATACATGTTATTTGTTTTCAACCACTTCGATGTATTCAGACCTGTACCACCTACCAAAAAATCGACATGGACTTTCCGGACAACCCAATAATAGCCAATATTAGTCGATGTAGCTTGTATAGTAATGAAATTCTTCAACAAAGTGTTTGAAACATAAATATTTTTTACACCAAGCGCAACGAACTATAGATAACTCTCCGCATATATGGCACCGATAAAGTTCCTTAACCTGTTTTGGAAAACAATAATCGACGGAATTTTCGATATATCCACTTCCATATATCCACTTTTGTACCATGAATGCTTAAACAAATTTTGAAATCTAGGTGAAGACAGCTGATTATGTACAAGAGATTAGAATTTTATGATATTATTTCGTTAATGTAAAATAACATCATGATCCAATAAAACGACCTGATCCGAAAAAGTTTTCATACAATGGGTGTAGAAAGTATTCGTACACCAATCAATTTCCAAAAAAACTATGTAAAATTGTAATTTATTAACTTATTTTTTATAAACAATGACATTCTACATATTCTCGGAAATCTCTACAATAGATAGATTACAAAAAAAAAATAGCTATTTGTGTAAGTTGCGAAATTTAACAAGAAAAAAACAATTAATCGATAGAAATATTGAAGCAATAAGTATTCGCGCAACTGTTTAATTTTTAAAACTTCATTAAGAAAAAAAAGAAATTTACATTAATTTACAAGTATATAATACTTCCTTCGAGGCATTTCCTTTTGATTTTACAATTATTGCAACTCTTCTAAGCGTTAAATTAACTAAATTATTAATAATTCGAAAAGGGATCTTCTTCAATTTCTCTATTAGAGCCATTTTTAAAAGTATTTTCCTGGAAATTTGATGTTTTCTGTTGAAATGTAATTATTTTCTAGTGTGTTTGTTTGTTTAATGTGGTAAGAATGGCGCTCATGCCCAGAGTGGGATGCGCGAGTCAGGCATGTGCGATGTTCTATCTTTTTATTTTTCTTCTTCTTTTCTCTGCTGTTCTGCATTGTAAATTCTTTTTTTGCCTAGTATTTTTTTCACTTTTAATGAACATAAAGTAAGAATTCTATGTGTTTGGTTTTTTATTTGTATTCCTTACACACTAAGGAAGGTAAGATTACAACATTTTCTAATTCGCACGGAGCAATAAACTAATGAGTTTACGTTACAAATTCTACTGTAAATGTTTCGTCATAAGATTCGTACAAATACTTATTGCTTCTACAATTTTACCCACTTTTCACATTTTTTTGTTAATTTCACAAATTATATTAACTAGTAAATGTTGTTTGGACTATATCTATCTTAGAAACTTCCGAGAATATGTAAACTACCATTGATTATACAAAAAGAAGTTAAGAAACTACAATTTCACACAAAAGTTTTTTGGAAATTGATCGGTGTACGAATACATTCTACATCCACTGTAAATGTTTTCCATATTCGGAAACCAAAAATACGAAGAGGCTGCGAGCTTCCTGCCATCTTTTTCGGTATCGTCAGAAAAGGTAATTCTTACCTTAGCTGCCGAGCAGAATATAACAGGACATCTCCACTCTAAACAGAGGACCCTTTATTCAGATTGTAACATTTAGGGTGGCAGCATGGCGCGATTGTGGTTTACGTATCGTGTTTATGAGGAGCCCGTAGCTGGCAGGTCCCTTAATCGCTCCTGTAGGTGGTTGCTGATGCCGGGTACACAATAAGCAACTGGACAATAAGATTACAGGACAAAACAAATTTCGTGGTCGGTTTGGAGATTTCGGTGAAAGCCGCCAGTTATAACGGAATTGCGGAAGCTTAATCAATGGAATGATGACCAATTAAGAAAACGAAACCGCAGAGAATCGCCGCGCGACCCTCGTCAACTCGGCCGCGGAATTATCTCGTCGAATACGCGAGAAAGTTAGCGGCTCGCGGCGGACTGCGGTCGATTTTAAACAACGTTTACTCTGAGATTCCCGCGGAATATCAATTACAATTAGCCAGAGTGTGATGAATCATGAATCATGCGTCGGCACGGAAACTATGCACGGAATGCGCAACAAATATACGCTCTGCCAGACTGTCTTCACACTTGAATTTTAGATAGTCTGAAAGAGAGGAAAATCGCGTTAGATTTATTTAGAAAGGGATTTTCAGTATGGCATTAGAACGTTATTTTTTAATAACAGAATACGTCTGTTATCTTATTCATGGTAGACACATAACACTAAAACTACCAAGTCGACCAATTTGGCTCCTCTACTTCAAACTTCTTCTAGAAATCACCTAACTATTACCAATAGTTTCAATTTAGTGAGGATTAACCCTTTGCGTTCGAGGCATTTTTCTATAGAATCAAATCCAGTCCATTTTTATAATAAATTTCTGCGAAACCAAAAACTCTACTTCGAAGAAAAACATGTATGAACGTTCATGACTCAATGTATTATTATTTCAATTAATAGTTAGTTATATTCTGATGTAAGTGAATTTAAAATTGTACGTTCACAAAATCACTTTTAAATAACATATGTCACCCCAGAGGCGCCACCCGAGCGCAAAGGGTTAATATTTATATGATCTTGGTAATAGAGAATTAATTTTATCCATGAATTAGTTTGCTTCCCCTACCTCTAATTGTAAAATTAATAGTTGTATGTAAGATAGATATGTATTGACCTCGGTAGTTTTAGTGTTAAACAAAATCATCTTGTATTTTCATTTAAACTAAAAATATCGGGCATGCCGAACCATTTGTATTTTATTTATGAAAAATGCTAAAGCTCTCCTCAAAAAACCCTTTATTTTCCGTATTTTTGATTGACAAATGTTTCAAGAATATATTCATTTGCCAGGATTTATCTTATAAGGGTGCTTCCCTAATGGACCCCTTCATATCTAGATGAACTTTTGCACAGTTATGGAGTCTGACATTCTGGAGATAATGACATATAGTTTTGAGTGCTCACGGTTAATAGTTTAGAAGGTATTCAAGGTTAAAGTTTCAAAAGGTATTCAGCCAGTAGAGTATTAGGTCCCTAACACACACACACACACACACACACACACACACACACACACACACACA
>NC_071976.1:19234626-19332430 GCF_026283585.1 Hylaeus volcanicus
CACACACACACACACACACACACACACACACACACACACACACACACGAGTGGAGAAAGTGAAGAGTTACTCAGTTGTTATGGTGGAGTGGTTTGTCAATAATTTAGCGGATTCTGTCGATAAGTCTCAGCAATTAAAAATCGTAATTGATGGAAAGATTTATCAATAGAATTCTCTACATTACCAACAGACCGTTCTGATTTGACAACAGACCTGTTTAATGAACTAACAAAGTGTTTTTTATTAAAATATATATCCATACCAACATTACCATAACGGTATTTTGATAAAAAAAATAAATATTTAACCAAATACGTGTAGTTGGAATTTAATAATATCTTATTATTTTTAGACTATATTAATTAATTTGCCAGAGCAGCTGAAATTAATTTTAATATATTTATTTTAATGCCTTAAACTATATTCATCAACAATTCTTTTCTTAAAACTACTTGCAGGTAGAAATAAAAGTAATACTTATGACGATCAGGTGTAGGCCAACGCACAGCTATGACTGATTGTGAGTAAAGAGCAATTATAATGATTGCTAAATTTATAATAGGAAATTTATGTTATGTTATCGTTAAACTAAACAATATGAGGAAGAAGGGTTAGGTAGACTTCAGACATGGTTCTACTAATCACGTGATGCTATATTTATGCCAGTTTCGATATACAGGGCGTCTCAGCCCAAGTCTTATAAAGCTATATCTCCAAAACTATCGGTCATATACAAAATTTCAAATATGGAAATTGCATAGTAAAATGGGGCGCATGTTTCAGCGAGAAGGAATTTTTGTTAACATTGTTATTTAATGAGATATGATGGTCAAGTTTCGTTTTTCAAATGGAAAAGGCTCGCCTCCTAGTAATTTAAGATTCGATCCCACGAATATCAAATAAATTTGTACAGTGGGTGTGGAATGTATTCGTACACCGATCAATTTCCAAAAAACTTTTGTGCGAAATTGTAGTTTCTTAACTTCTTTTTGTATAATCAATGGTAGTTTACATATTCTCGGAAGTTTCTAAGATAGATATAGTCCAAACAACATTTACTAGTTAATATAAATTGTGAAATTAACAAAAAAATGCGGAAAGTGGGTAAAATTGTAGAAGCAATAAGTATTTGTACGAATCTTATGACGAACCATTTACAGTAGAGTTTGTAACGTAAACTCATTAGTTTATTGCTCCGTACAAATTAGAAAACATCAAATGTGCAGTAAAGTACTTTTATAAAAGGCTCTAATAGAGGAATGGAAGAAGATCCCACTTCGAATAACTAATAACTTAGTTAATTTAACGCTTAGAAGAGTTGCAATAATTATAAAATCAAAATGAAATCCAACGAAGGAAGTATTATATACTTGTAAATTAATGTAAATTTCTTTTTTTTTTTAATGAAGTTTTAAAAATTAAACAGTTGCGCGAATACTTATTGCTACAACATAATTGTTTATTTCTTGTTGATTTCGCAACTTAGATAAATCGCTATTTTGTTTGTAATCTATCTGTTCTAGAGATTTCCGAGAATACATAGAATGTCGTTGTTTATAAAAAATAAGTTAATAAATTACAATTTTACACAGTTTTTTTTGGAAATTGATCGGTGTACGAATACTTTATACACCCACTGTACGTAGCAAATTAATTTCAAACGCTGAAGTTCTTTAAAAGTTTGTCAACGCTCGAACAATGCCTGATTTTTAACAACATTGACACAGGCCCGCCTCGGCCGAGTATTCGATCACTTAGCTACCCCGTGGACTTATTGTTAATGAATCCACGGTGAAGGCTTTTCAACGTCCAGAAATTAAAATCCGTGATCTCAGGAATAAATGGACACCAGACCTCCAAGGCGCAACGCGGGAGCCCTAACGAATTTATTTTGACCTACTTTCCGCGAGAAGTGCTCAAACGTTGTGTAAAGGAGTCCCGAGAACTCGAGGGTTTCGGACTTCTTCGGGTTTCTTGCATGCAGCAACGATCGTTTTTCTCCAATTTCTTCGCTCTCGTTCAGCTTGGAGCCTAAACTGTATTTGGTGGAACAAGTTTAGTTTAGATAAAAAATAAATTCATGGTTAGTGATCCATGGGAATGCATGGTGATAAAATAAGGAAGGAGCTTTAAATTGGTTTCTTGTGATGACATATATTTCTTATTATACAGAGTGTTATGAAATAAATAGGTTAATTTATATGCATTTGTTATAAGTATTCGTTAGATTTTGAAAGGTGTGTGATAATGGATACGGATTCCAGCAAATTAAATCGTTATTGTGTGTTAATTGTTTATTTCTTCGAGCAAAATATTATACATAAGCAAGCGTACATTTATATTTTTTAATTTTTCAATTCAGTAAATTCGTAGTAATATTTACAGTTTATACAGGTGACTTTAAAGCGAAGAATCACAACATAGAATAAATAGTTGTTTTAGATTGAAAAACTGTTTACATAATTTCAATATTTTTTTAACGTTTGTGGGCTTCAACATTTTTTTCTAAATACACAAAAGCTGTAAGATTTTATTTTTTAATCAAACACAAACGATATTGAATAACATATATTCAACTTTCTTATTTGAAATGACAGTTCACATTAGAATTAAATGTGACAGATGATGTCGCTTCAATGTTCACTATGATTATCCTAATAAGCGTATTTTATTATTAATAAAAATCCAAATCCTATCTTCCATTTTAGAAGACGGTAGTCCTCTAATGACTGTATGTATACATTTAATATACATTTCAAGTCTAATCAAGGTGAACGCAACCGTTAGATCAAGACAGTGCAACGAAGGAATGCATTTGGAACGCCGTAAACCATAATACGTATTCAATTCTGTATGATCCAAAATAGGCATTAACCGTAACGGTTCTGTGGCATATCGATCATCATTACTGCGAGCGGAGACCCTCCTCTTCGTAGCTAAGCGCAAACCACTAACGCGACCCTAAATAGGTTAGAGATTATATGGCCTAAAGAAAGCCAATTTATCTAAATTCCAGTGAATGTGACGTGAAATGAAATTTCCGTCGGAAAGTAGCTCCATGGCAAGTTTCAAACACACCTATTACAATCAATGTATTATATTGTTTGTAGGCAAAATGAAAATGGGAAGTTAGAAATGAAGAATTATTCTTTCTTAGTAATTGAATGTCAACTGAGTGAATTTCTTTATTTCGTCATTTTTGTGAAAGTTACTAGCAGTTCCTGGAATGACAATTACTTTTATTGGCAATTTAGTTTCGTGACTGAAAATGTTATAATAAATAACAAAATCAGAAGTTTTTTAAAAGAGCCTTTAAAATTTTGTTTTTTAATCAAACACAATTGATATGGAATATATTCAATTTTTTTTTTTTTAATGTATTTAGATACACGTGATTAAAATTAAACGTGAAAGGTGATGCTTAAGTATCCATTATAAATACGCAGGAAGGTGTATTTTCTCACTAAAAATTAAAATCCTAAAACTTTATTTGAAAAATCTTTCATTCTATTTTATGTAATGTGTGAAATGTATCTATTTAAATCTATTAAAATGTATAATTAAGATTTGAACTTTTTATATAGTAATTTGTAAGGTATATTATGTTAACAGTATTAACTGAAATTATAGGAACATACATATGTACAGTTACCTAGGCTGTACTAGGGCTAAATGATAACCTAACACTAAAGCTAGACGTTCCAATTCCACGTATTTTTGCTTTATTGTTTTCGAAACCACGTCGTTCAACATTCGATCATGAAATTAACATTGTACACTTGCTAAATGCTAAATAATTGTAAAACCTTGTACGTTATTGCATAGCCACGTTGATCTGCATTCATGAGTCATTTCCCGATCATCGTGATCGATAATTTTCGCAATCGTTGCGTCGAAGTTTGTTTACGAGCGTGTCTAGAAAATAAGATACGTCACTAGGCAATTGGTAGTAATAACTTAATTAGTAATTGCTAACGATCCATAGTCGAGTAGTTGAGTTCTATCGATAAATTGCATCATTGATTTTCTGTCCATTAATTGATTCATTCTACGGAACTAAATTCAAATCCAAAGTTGCCAGCTTCAATCGGAAGTGAAAATTACTGTCGATATCAATTCAGCTTGATGATTAGACTCGTTGTAATAAATAATAAAATATTGAATATTATTTTTCGGAAATAAACATTTGTTTAATTTATTCGTATTAATTCTTGGATTCAAGAGATCTTCAAACGTTACATTTCACATCTGTAAATGTTACAGTTACATTTAATTCTGTAACGAAAGTACAAAGTTGAATTGTGTCATTCAAAACGAAACAGTAATAAAATAAAGTCATTTTATTACATAACACTCAGAATTTTCAAGGTAATTCCTCATTCAACAATGTTCCAACAAAATCGCAAGAGTATGTAACCGATTACAATAAATTTATTATAACGGTAGTACTAATATGGCGCTGTTCTGGTGAATATTTGTGTAGACGTATGTAGAAAAGGAATTATTCTGGATTGTAAATAATCCTCTTTCGTTGACTATATGTGACAAATGCTTCCATTCGTCGAGGATTAAAACAAGTATTAATTGTTACGAGAATGTAGCATGTATTTTGCTCCATTGAGCCGTTTATTATCACAATGTATAAGTCCATCTATTTGAAAAATAAAGTTTCTGTAAACAAAGATTAAAAAATATGTCAATTTTGTCTGTAAGAAAGTTTCATCGTCAACATCAGTTTAGGAAAACTGATTGAAATGTCGTATGATTTTTCGGCTGAACAATCAAAAAATGTGGTTTGAAATGTTTCAATTGGTTTTTGTGTAATTCTACGGCGAAATTGGAAGAGATTCTAACTACAGTCGTAGAATCAAGGGGACAAGTTTTTGAAACCGTTGAAGATATGGAAGTTTTCAACCGATTTTCGTGAAACTTCGTCAGGCGTAGCTTTGAAGGGGTTAATTCACCCCCGTAAAGAGGATGGTGCAGAAAAACGGCATTTCTGAAGGGGCCAGGAATGACGGAAGGGGTTGAAAAAATAAAAAAAAAATTCTTTGCGGCAAGTCTCCTTCATGCTCTCAACAGAATCTGTCTATAAAAGTAAAGTGGACAAATTAAGAATTAGACATAACACAGCTGACCAGCAAAGTTAGAGAAGTGTGGTGGCACCTCCGCTCTTTAGTTTTCTCCGTGCATTCGACAGTATTCTAAATGGACACCTCCTCTCTGCAGTCATGCATATAGGACACTACTACCTCAAACTTGCCAAAACCTGAATTCTCCACCTCTTTATCGGCAAACGGGAACAGTTACGTGGCAATAAACACGCAAGGGTATAAATTGACTCTTTATTCGTGTTTCCTTTCGAATTGAACTATCATGTTCCTGAACGGTATGTATAGAATCCTGATTTTAAATGACATAATTTGTATCTGGAAAACCATAACTCGAATACACGAACTGTCGTGAGTCTTTTAAAGCTTGGCATGGCATTAGACCTTGAACGATGTACTTGAAGAAATTGATGTGGTTATTCAGACACTTGATCAATGCATACAATATTCGAATACTCAAATATTAAAGTAGATTTAGAATAAAAAAAATTCGCTCTAAAGCGGCTGAACAGGAGTCTCTAAATTTAAATGAGTAACAGAACTTACATTATACAATATTAATTTCTTGAAGAGTATTTTAAAAAATAAACATTATTCCATTTTTTATCATATTTTCTACCGTAGGATGCTAAACTTGAAACGGCGTGATTAATTACTCTACAGTAATACATACATTGCACAATATACAGTGGGTGTAGAAAGTATTCGTACACCGATCAATTTCCAAAAAAACTATGTGAAATTGTAATTTATTAACTTTTTTTTTATAAACAATGATATTCTACATATTCTTGGAAATCTCTAGAATAGATACAGCACGAAAAGATTAGTTATTTTGTATAAGTGAGAAATCAACAAGAAAAAACAAGAAATCGATAGAAATACAGAAGCAATAAGTATTCGTACAAGTGTTAAATTTTTAAAATTTCATTTAAAAAAAAAACGAAATTTACATTAATTTATAAATAATTAATACTCCGTAGGATTTCCTTTTGATTATATAATTACTGCAACTCTTCTAGCCATTAAATTAACTATCATAAATGTCGATGTTATTCAAAGTGGGATCTTTTTTAATTCCTTTATTAGAGCATTTTTTTAAGTCTTTTTTACTAGAAATTTAATGTTTGCTAATTGCCACGAAGCAATAAACTCATGTGCTTATGTTACAAATTCTACTGTAAATTGTTCGTCATAAGAACCGTGCGAATACTTATTGCTTCTATATTTCTACCAATTTTTCGTATTTTCTCTTTAATTTCGCAAATTATATAAACTAGTAATTGTTGTTTGAACTATATTCTAGAGAATTCCGAGAATATGTAGAATATAATTGATTATAAAAAAAGGAATTAATAAACTACAATTTCACACAAAAGTTTTTTGGGAAATTGATCGATGTACGAATACATTCTATACCCACTGTACATTATTGCTTCATACAATCAACGTCTTTCTTCACAAGGATTAATAGTATGTCAATTTGTCGACACATGACGCTTCAATATCTTCATAATGAAATCAATTATGAAATATTTCCTTCGCTAGAAGAACATACGTCTAGCCATCGATGAATCGATGTATTGAAATCCAACGGAATGTTTTCGTAACGTCATCGATCTGATCTAAGTCATGAGATCGTAGTCTGCAGCCAGTTATACGTGATTTTAAACAGGCATCTTGAACATTTCACTGGAATACCAAACAGTTTTTCATTGCCAAGCGAGATTCTCTGACGCGCGTCCAAGGCACAGAAAGTTAAGAAGCCGATCACGTAAAATAATCCTTCGAATTCCTATTAATATACGCCATCCTCCGCAGTTCCGCATAAACAGATGGTATGGCATTCATTCAGAACTTCTTCGACTCGATCTCAAACTCGTACGCGACCCTTTCAAAAACCAAAGTGATCGATGCTATTTTTTATTAAGTGTTCCGTAATTGATATTTGTACTTTTGACGAAGGTTTATTTTATTTTACTTACTTGATCATTTATTTTAAATTACTATTCAATTTTATCTAATTGACAATTTGTATTAAGATATTCGCGACTGGCAAATATTTTATTTACGTTTCTAATACCGAGTACTGACGAAAATAATAAAATTCTGAAGCTGGACATCGCAAATTTGCATTGTTAGGGCGAAGATAAAAATTACAAAATACGTTTTGAAATATCATTGTTGTAAATATGTAAAAAATAAAAAGATTTTCATAATGTTTTCATGACCAGGAATAGAATTTGAAGTGACGTGAATTCACGTCAGCGGTCGTTAATGTGATTTTTTATTTAATTATATGTACATACTTGACAATTTGTATTATTCCATGTTTTCAAAGAGTTTAACGAAACACGCTTTATCTAGAATAGCTATCTTATTAAGGAATATATAATATAATTATTTGCATATTACGTTCATATCTGTTCCAATTGAATTAAATAGATGATTAGATACCTCCAAGATTAACGTAATTTAATTATCTCTTGCGCATTTCGAATGTTATTTAAATCATCTATAATTATCATATCAATTTCTTATGGTAATAAATTGGTTTAATATAGAGAATTTAATATCACCATTTAATATAACCATTCTGTTTTCCTATTTTAATTCACAAAATGACTAAATATCACATCATCTTAAAATAAAAAGTGCAAAGGTACAATCAAACTTATTCTTTATCCCTACAGCGGAAAATTACTCCAAATAACATATATTTAATACAGAAAATGAGCCATAAGGAATACATTATTAAATAAGATTACAGTTGTAGATTTTATTACCACAGATACGCAACAAAATGTGAAAATTAAGGAAACGGGCAAAATCGTCAACTTTGAAGTACTATATGTTAGAAAAACATCATTATATTTGGAGAATACAAATAGTTTTTATCACAGTGTTACATATGTAATAAATACACTATGGTAGTTTACTGATTCCGTGTACTTCAAAAATTGAATTTTGGCCAGGTGTTTCACGAAACGAACCACTGTGCAGCATATCTAGTTTATTTAAAAAATAAAAATTATTTGTTTATTACTCAATATATGTAGGATAAACCCTAACTAGCAGATCTTCCGTAAAGTCAATTGTTTTCGAAAAAAAATTTTCGAATATAGCAACAATTCGTCCAAGATATCATTCTCCCTTAACCGAAGCGTAGCGAAGTTAATTGAAATGTCAGAAAAATAATTCGAACAGGTCGCTTGCGGTTCGAAGACGTCTACGTAAATGTGTTATTAGTCATAGCACGGACGTAATTCCCTTTCCTGGCCTCTGCAATTTCTTTGTATAATGCCGTGCATCGATTCCCATGCGGAATATTGCTTTATTCTCTGTGGCCGTTAGTATTGGCCGACAGTCAAGGAAAGATCAAACACTTGGTCTGTAAGTGCATTGTCGTACATTACGGGTGGCGGTGCCGTCACGTCTGCTCGCGTACGTCTCTCTCTGTTTTCTTATCCAATACCCGACGCATTCAAGGCTGTCATGTTGCCAAGAATTTGCGGCAACTTTGTCGACAAATGAAATTCTAAACAGACTCGTGAAATCTAGCGTGCAGCACCAAACACTGTTGTTTCGCGAAATACAATCTTAGAGGAGAATCGGGAAACAGCGCACACGGCAAAGGGGCTGTACGATAGTCCCGTCAGCGCGACGTCGACTATTTGGTAGATAATTAATGAAGGCAATAGCCGGATACGGCGAAACTTGAGTAGAATCTTTCGCTGACTTCCGTAAACATTAAACGCCTAGGAATCCTTTAAACAGGAGAGTCGTTGGATAAATAGAAACGTAAATGAGTAAATAAATTGGCGTGCAAGCATAGTCTGCCCTTTCAGTGTACGTTTCTCGTACTCACGAGAGTTGTTCTATACAATTAATTACAAATAGGAAAAGAAAGCACAAAAATATACTTATTTCAAAATTGTAGTGTAATCACTTATTTAAAGTTTGTTAGATGGGAATGCAATGAAATAACGTACAATATTAATTTAGAGAAAACAAAAATGTATACAAGTCAAATGTCAAATCACATTAGTAAATTATTGACACTGTTGTGATTCAGGTTGACGAACTGTATAGCGCAGACAATTTTTATATTTTACAACGGTAAACGTTTTCCTTCTTAAGAATTTTTTATAAGTAAATAAATCGTTTTATAATAGAAAAACATGTTGTTTGATCGTTTATATTAATTTGAGACCTGAATGAGTAATGAGCTTATATTCTGCGCAGCTGAATCTTCTTTTTGTTGAATTTTTCCTTAAAAGTGTATTATGTAAAAAACATGTTATTTGATGTTTTATGCTAATTTTGAAGTCTAATGAGTAACAGGATTGTATTCTATGAGCTCAAGTTTCATTTTTATTTTAAATCGTGTTCTTTATAGACTTGGTATTATTTTATATTAAATGTTCCAGTAGAATAGAAATATCATTCAAGTGAAAAATGTTTGTCCAAACCAATAAAATATAGATACTACTGATCCTAAAAGTTATGTTCGTCTGGCTACTCGTTTATTTATTTGTTGTTCAAAACGGAATCAGATATAATACTTGTCTTTAAATAGAGACGCAAATGTGACAAAAAGTTGCATCATCTGGATGCAGCCAAATGGCAATTACGAGAATTATTTTGGACACTTACCACCATTATCGCTCTACTCCAGGCATTTGTGCTTATAGCGTGTCTTGTCTAGTTGCCAGAATAGCTGCTTCATTACGAGAAAGTGCACTGTAGTCGCAGAGTGTTGTCATTAAATTTGTAAATGCTTCAAGCTTTAGCAGCACAAATATTTAACGAGGGATAACAATTTAGTAACGACTGCGCTATTTCTGTACGAGATATACTCTCGAATATACAAAGTGATTTTAGAAACTGAGGCAAGTTTAGTTTTAAAGACGCATATGTATAAGAAACTGGTACAGGGAAGACGCGAATCACGGAATAAAAACTATCTTACAATATGATTATCTTGTTTGGTGCATTCGTATTTTAAATGCAACATAGCAAATTTTTTTTAATTCATTCTTTGCATCATTCAACCAAAAATCTATATATAATCAATATATGTATAATTCCTCGTATACGTTAGAGTATTACTATCGAAGATTTAATTAGATATTCTACATTTTATGTTAGCAAATTGCTTACGTGCAACAAGTGTCCAAACATTCAAATATTAACGATCAAACATTTCATTATTTACTTGTTTACATTTTTATTTCATTCGCATGTTGCGTAGTAGATCTCCCCATAAAAACCTTCAAAAAAGTAAAAAAATTACGCCAAATACATACAAAAGTGAAAGACGAAAAGGAGTAATCTTTAAAAATAAAATTTCTTGCAGTTATTCTTGTAGTAGCCAAATCTATACATGGTACATATGTAACTTTAAAATTACAAAAAATAAAACATTTATGTGTGACGTGACATATGTAGTTCTATGCTTAGAGTTCCAGCTGAAGATTTAGTAAGCTATTACTTTTAAAAGTACAGTTAATACCTATCAATTTTGGTTAGTTCTTATTCTACTTATTAGTCAAGCGTCACACGTTCCTGAAAACGATTCGTCATTCAGCCAAACAAATTAGAACCCAATTAATTGTATCCCCATTTGTTGAACAACCCTCGTGTCGAGAGTGCTTACCGTACAATGATCTTTGAAGTCTCTTGAGTGTTTGGACTCGAGCGAGCAAATCGTGGGACCATCATCAAAAAAGAGCGCTCCTACACGCCGCCAATTCGGAAATACTTGGCTTGATGATGATTTTCCGCGGTCGTGAAAATTGCTCCGAGAGGCGCGAACACCGTTCAATCGTTCGCGTAATTTTGCATATTTACGAGACCGTGCACAAAAGGCAACCATTTGCGAAATTACGCGTATATGCGTGCTGGTACATACATAAGTTGAATACGACCTGCGTATGGTACGGGGGGCGCGTCGCATATGCACCCTCCCGCACAGAGCTGGTACAATTCGCTTCCTTATTTCCCCATTTTGTACTTTTATTTCTGCAGAACGATGAGTTTTTTGCCGGATGAGCTCTTGGTCGATATTTTCGTTCGCGAGATTGATATTGATGATGGCGCAATAATAGGACCGAGATGAGTTTATGCAATATCGATACGTCCACGACAAAAATAACATACTGGGATTAAATTTTTCAGAAACATTTTTTCATTACCAAAATATTCTTCATTGACATTTTACATCATTTTACAATTTTTTTATTTTAACATTTCAAGGTTTTGTTGATTATTTTGATTACATACTTCAAATTAAATAGTAATAGAACAAAATTTAAAGAAAATAACATCAGATATTTAAGTTAGACGAAAGAAGTAATTTAACCAGATTTGTTTAGAATAATGCTTAAGTATTGGTGTTATATATTAGGGAAATCTGCATATACCGTTCATGTCACAGAAATACACTGCTTCAAACAATTAGTGGCACACTTTTTCAAACCGAGGTAACTATGGGAGTTTTCAACCGATTGAAATGAAACTGCGTGAGGAGTATTTTTGATGTGTCCCCTAGGTGTGTGTAAAGTTGCATTGACGAGGGTTGACGCAAAGGGATTAATTAACCCTCTTAAAAGGAGCGCGTCGAGAAACGTCACTTCTGAAGGTGCCAGGAGTAATGGAAAGGGTTAAAAAAATTTTAAAAACCTTTAGGGCGACTCTCTTTAATGCCCTCTACAAAATGTACCCTTTGAAATCCCTCCCGGACAAACACACCCCCCACTCCCCCTAAAATCCATAATTTTTGGACGACAGTCTCGATTTTGGGCTCAATGCATTCTCTAGACTCCCATGATCCAGAAAATGCTATCACCCATACCATCCGCCCCATAGGCACCCTTTGGGGGGGTGGAACAGCTAACAAACTTTGATCATAGTACGAATACATTCTGACCCCCTTCGTAGCGGAGCACTTCCACACATCGGAGGGCGATGAAATTCACCATATTTGTTCTCGATACGTTAAGGATGAATGCCGAAAAGGTCCCGTTTCGAAAACTGCCCCCAGAGTTGAAGGGAGGGGGGCAAAGGTAGGTCCACCCCCAAGTGTAAGGGTTGGAACGTTGTTTAGTTGCGTGGCTCACATTTCCCATAGTCCAGGGCACCGGTGCGACAAAGTTTTCGTGTCTTTTTCCCGCGTGAATGGCAATAAAATTCGAAAATGTCGATTTTTTCAAAAACTCGCTTCCAACTTTAGGCCCATCTGCAGAGTGAACGAGTAACCCCACGTCAACACCGTTCGCGGATTCGGACGCGCGAATGCTTTATTAACAGATCCCCAAAAAATCAGATTTTTTTAATCACGCTTTTGTTGTCAAATCGGAGTAGAATTGAAAGAGTAGTAAGTGGGCTGGCATTCAGAAGCGGAGCGAGGGCCTGTACCCGTACGTGGTCAGACCAGACCGGACTCCAATTTAACGTGGGCTGACCCGTACGGGCGCAGGGTCTCGCACCACTTTTGAATGCCGTTTCCGTCCGGCCCATTTACTACTCCTTCAAATCTGCGCCGATTTGACAACGAAAGCGTGATTAAAAAAATCTGATTTTTTGGGGACCTGTTAATAAAGCATTCGCGCGTCCGAATCCGCGCACGGTGTTGACGTGGGGTTACTCGTTCACTCTGCAGATGGGCCTGAAGTTGGAAGCGAGTTTTTAAAAAAATCGACAATATCGAATTTTATTGCCATTCACGCGGGAAAAAGACATGAAAATTGTGTCGCACCGATGCCCTGGACTGTTGGATATGTGAGCCACGCAACGAAACAACGTTCCAACCCTTACACTTGGGAGTGGACCTACCTTTGCCCCCCTTCCTTTAGCTCTGGGGGCAGTTTTCGAAACGGGACCTTTTCGGCATTCATCCTTAACGTATCGAGAACAAACATGGTGAATTTCATCGCCCTCCGATGTGTGGAAGTGCTCCGCTACGATGGGGGTTGAAAATTTGATAGCTGTTCCACCCCCCAAGGGTGCCTATGGGGTGGACGGTATGGGTGATAGCATTTTCTGGATCAGGGTAGTCCAGAGAATGCATTGAGCCCAAAATCGAAACTGTCGTCCAAAAATTGTAGATTTTAGGGGGAGTGGGGGGTGTGTTTGTCCGAGAGGGATTTCAAAGGGTACATTTTGTTGGAGGCATCAAACAGAGTCGCCTCAAAGGTTTTTTTGATTTTTCCTCACCTTCTGTCGCCCCTGGACCCTTCTGAAGTGCCGTTTTTCTGCATTACCCCTTTAGGGGGGGGGGTGAATTAACCCTTTATCATCAACCCTCGTCAATGCAACTTTGCACACACCCAGAGGACACTTCAAAACTAAACCTCAAGAAGTTTCCCGAAGATCGGTTGAAAACTCTCGGAGTTATGACGTTTTAAAATAGTGTCCCGTTTTTTTTGACGGCTAGTGTATATCTATCTTAGACTGTACTTAGTAACTGTATTAGTAGTACAATTCCTATTCGAGTTTTTTCATGGTAGAGCAGATGATGCATCGCACGAATGACGTATGAACGCTCGTCATACCGCCGACCGTGAGGAACAATGCGAGCGCGCTGTAACACCGGCTATAAAATAGCGGGTATGTAATTATGGCGAATTCATTAACGGGGAAGTTCCCTCGCAATTCACGCGAGCGAACCGTAGTAAAGCCGCACGAATGCTTAGACGGAGGTTCTCTAGGATGGGGTAGAGGCTTTTCCAGCTAACGCAGCGTTAGGCAGGGACCAGAGAAGGTTCTTTATTCGTTTACAGGTTAAAGAGGATTTCGGAGCAAACGTAAAGCAGACGGTGGGCTGACGTATCGCAGGGGCTAGTGTAGCCGCTTGTTTATTTGTTAAATGCTTTCGCAATTTCCATTAAAGCCTGTTTGCTAAGTACTTTTCGCCAAGGCAAGTTAATTACGTTCCAGTACGTTAATTAACGTTCTCTGATACCGGTCCGTGCGATTTCGCCGAGTTACGTTTCTGTGTTCCCTCGGCTTGAATGCGTCATGAACACGACACCTTCTATTTGCGCGTAATCCAGCGGTGGCGTCGATACTGTTATTACCGTAACAGCATAAATTTTTCATTGTCCCGCCGACTCTGACAGTCATTAAACGATCGCGAGTCGCGGCAATGACCGCAGCCGGTGCCGCTGCCATGGATAGCGAAAGAATTCAATTATTAATTTCCTCCGGCGTTCCGCGTCCGTCCCAAATTACCGATGACTCTATCCGACGTATAAGCGCATCCAAGTACCCGTGCCATTATATCATCTCCGTATCTTCGTGACATGTATCGCCGAGAAAATGAAAGATCAATCCTGAATAGAAGTGCGACTTGTGTCGGGTCAGATGTTTTAGCCAGTCTTTGCTAGGTTTTCGACAAACAAGGGAAGCACCGCACTTGCCATAAATGTTTGACTTATACGGCGACGTAAAAGAAAGATAAATCCTGATAAGAATTGCCAGTCGTATTTAATCAGATATTTTAACTAGCCTTCCTAAAGTCTGCAAGTACCGAGAAAAAGACAGTACATACAGTAAATGCCTAACCTACACACCAACATAAGAGGAATATGTTTCCTGTACAAAAATTGCCTGATTTATTGGATCAAACATTTCACTCAATCTTCTTAATAGGGAGCATTCATGTGAAAATCAACTACCAAAATTTTGATAGTACGTATTTTTACACGGTTTTCTAAATTAGATTAAACGGTGTACGATTAAATCCCAACCAAACATTTGTACATCTATTTGAAAGAAAAGTTTAAAGAAAAATAATCGGATCACAAAGTTTATGCCTTTATTTCCTCGATACCTTACAAACAATAGGTGTATAACAAAATTTGGTTCGAAAAACTTCGTTTTTGAAGGAGTTACTTTAATTTCAAGTTGAATAAATTAAAAAAATGTAAATGAGCCTCCCTAGGACACACGACTAATAAAGAATAGGCTTCCACTATATTTAAAGTTTGAGCATCTTCTTCAATAAAGATATTTTTTGAAAATATCTCGAGATCTAATAATTTTTTTGCCATGGTGCCCATAATCATTTTTTACGTAGAATGAACAGAAGAATCGATCTGTGTAAACAAAAATATGCATTTCTATTTAAAGAAATGATGCAATTGTTATTTGCATATCCACTGCTGTATCTAAACAAAATTTTAAGACCTACAGATGTAGTGCTCTTCGAACCGTTTATCTTTCTCCTGTCGCATTTTTTCGTAAATGCAATAATAACGGAGTTATGACTTGAAACATTTGCGTGGACCATCCTGTATAGGACACAAAAACAAAAGAATCTTTGAAAAAGATAGCATGGATCAACAGTACACTTGAGAACGGGAATCATCATGCTTGCAATAAATGTATTAGTTTGTCTGGAAAGTCCGTCCCGATTTTTGGTAGGTGGTACACGTCTGTTTGTATTGGAATGCTTGAAAACAATTAACATGGGTGCAGCCCTTAAAAGGTAGAAAGGTCGTGGAACAAAATGGTATTTATATAATTCAATAAATATATATCAAAATTCAAATGCGCCTTTGAATTTTTCTTAAAAATTGGCACGAACTTTCTGGACAACCCAATATAACTTGTATAGCCCCCTTCTGGTTTTACAGTATCCATGGATTATTTGATTCTAATCACATTCTTCGCTTTGCTGCAGGTACGTATATGCCAGTTCATAGAGTGGCAATAAATCTAGCTGAATGACACGAGGTAAGTGTTTGTACCATTATTGCAGATGGAAACGATGGTCATTTAACAACGTCGTGTTGTTACATAGAAAAATGACTGGTAGTAACAGCCATAGTTAGTAATCTTCATTTACGCTAGAAAGTAACACCTGAACTATAAAGCAAAACAATTTGACCCATGACGTCGAACTTCTTTCTTAAATTACCTCAATTATTAACATGTTAAGAGGGTGTTCTGGTTTAAGTGGCCGAAAAATATTTTATTAGGTGTACAAATAAGTTCGGTGCCTTCTTATCATATACTCGATGTTTATTTATAAGAAGCAGGAATACACGTTATGTTTCAAAGTAATCACCATTACTTTCTACACACTTCTTCCACTTTTCGAATAGTTGGCGTATTCCGTTTCTATAAAAGGATGGTGATTTTGATTCAATAAACTAATTAATGCTTTTTTCGACTTCTTCGAAAGATTTGAAATGAGAATCAACTAACAACCGAAAAAGATGGTAATCTAAGGGGGTCATATCTGGAGAATATGTCGCATGAATGAGAATCATTTTTGTAGCCTCAGCAGCATTTTTCTTCAACTCAAATGCAAAAAGAATACAATGTCTAATGTTCTCTTTGTGAAACGTCATGGTGCGAAGTATTGTTTTTCGAGGTTATATACCAATTAGGTTAAAGTTACATAGTGAAATTAGTAGCGTGAAGCTAATACTTTAAGACATCGATCGGGCGGGAAAAAAATTTCAATTTGAAATGTAATTACAGCTGAGTATATGTAAAGGTACCGAACTTATTTGTACACCTAATACGTATTTAAATCTTAACAGAGTGATGAATTCTTAGATAAAATAATATTCTATGGAAATTGACACAGGACTTTAAAAAGTATTGAAAAGTATCGAAATGGTGCTACCTTGAATTGTGGAAATCTTCTATAATTCCGTTAATTTTTCGAATTCCAGAAAATCCTTTTGCAGAATATTTGTATTGTAGTTACTCTGAAGATACTAAGAATAAAATATTTTAAATATCGATTTTCTTAATTGTCCAATTGTGTGGACGGTATCATGCAGCGTAAACAGAAAATGAAATAAAATTAACTTGGCACTTAACATGTTAACGATGCTTTTCCTACAATTGCTGGCGACGATTATTGAAATAGTGTATAAATCATGTTGATAATTTGAACTGCTCCTGATTCCTCTAATTTTAAAGAAACAATATATTTGATAGCTACGTATTATCCGTGGCAGGTCAGTGTTAAACATTCGTAACGAAACTGTTAGAAATTTTATTTTAAGAATTTATTTTCTTAACGATTACAATATGAAATGCCAAAGGAAGATTGTTCGAATTTTCAACAACCCGTACCGGTTGACTTATTTTGTCGGACTGAGGGTCGTCGCTTTCTGTTCCTGCTAGGACCCCGGCCCTCTTTCTCCTTTAAGGAAAAGCAGACCCTTTTCCTCAAGGCCTTAAAGTGGCAATTGTTGCATTCCAACAGAAACTTACACGTCAGGATTAGAACTGCCTGCAGCCGAAAATAAGAGACGAGATTTAACCGAAACGAGGCGTTCATTTGCGCCTTTCAACCACTAGTTCGCTCAATATTTGTCTCTTCGCGCTTCTCGTGATTGTTCCTCGAAATCAGGCACCAGCTATGCGGTACTGTTCGATTGCGTACACCAGGAGCGCGGTTAGGTTCAGCCGGATACCCTGTCCCGGTTAAATTAAGAATCACGAAAGGGACACTCGCGGTTAATTGGTATAATTAATAGGACCGTTCCATTGTCCATTTTCTCCTCTATCTCTCCTCCGTTTCACGAGAACATGCGGGTCCGTGATGTACCGCTGGGACGTCCGCGGTTCCCAATTGAATTCCGCAGAAATCACAGTCTTGTGGACATTGTCTTCTACCGGGGAAAACTTCCGTCCCCCAGGTCTCTTCTCAGAAGTGTCTTAGATATTCTGCTTAAACGAGCTGAGTCTGGAGACATCTAGAATGTACCTCGTAGCGGGAGTATTGGTAGATGAATTGTGTCCCTGGTTTAGCCGGGCAATTGTTGACCCGGATTTGTTGGACACTGGTGGAAACATCACTCCACCTTGAACGACAACGAAAATAATAAAGAGTTTTCCAAGAGGGACTTTAGGACTTTTGTTTTTAATTTTTTTGGAGGTTAGGTGAGTTAACAACTGTCCCACATCTTGCTTATCTTTAATGTTTTATTTAAATTTTCTACCTTTGTTATATTAATTCATTTTATCGCGTTCTTTGAGCGTTGAAACTATTGTGTATGTACTTCACACATTCTGTTTCTGTGTAACTCATATTCTTTTGTATACATATACATCGGTATACATACTATACTTTGTTTTGCAGTTTCGTCTTATTTGAATGAAGGATTTCAGAGAAGCATGCATTTTCTAAAGATTTACTAACGCGTAAGCTTATTCTGTATAATTTGCTAAATTTATGATCTCCTCTCAGAAAGGACATCTCAATGCAAAGACTGAAACGGATCGTTATGCGAAGTTGCCGATATTGTAGCAATTTCTAAATGCTCGCGTATAGCACGTACGTGGTATCACCGGCAAATCAGTATCAGCTCGCATATGGTACTACGTTGGTATCACCGAACGCAAAGCGTTGTATCATAACCAGACTTTTCTGTACAGATAACTGAAATACTACCTTTTAGAATATATATGTACATATAGATGTTGACACTTCCATAAATCATGACTTTTGAATATTACACATTGATAAACAGAATTTATTAAATTCTGTTTTTACTGTTTATTAAGGAAAAAAAAGAAAAGAAAAAATAGCGCAGTTTATAAAAGAAAATTGAACAGAACAGAATAATACAGACCACACATAGTGCAGACCATACATTTTACAGTACAGAACAAAGAGGAAGAACAAAAAAAAAATCCACATCGCACACACTAAACTCGCGGCGTCCATTTGCGCATAAGCGCGATTTTTACCACATTCAAAAACAAAACACAATAAAATAATTACATCTCAACACGCCATCTATTGGCTATCAGAAGAGGGAACTATGGACGTCGAAAACAAAATTCTTAACATATGTAAATCTCATTTTCAATTGTTCTGATATATTCAGACTATTTCAGACTTGTCCTAACGTCGCCTACCAAAAATCCATTCAGTTATCCATTCAGTCGCGTTCCTCGCGATGATCGAGTCGAAATCCACCCTTATTCCGGTTTATCGCAATTAGCGGCGGTTGCGCCGCGACGCCGTTAATCGGCTAGTCGATATCACTTCTAAATTTCCTCCCGGGTAGATTTAAATTCGCGCGATTCCGGTGGATCCCCCGATAACAATCCAAGCTTGGATTGCGGTCGTCGAACACAGCGATCGAGCAGGACGCAAAGTGCGTCAGACCGGGCGGCGCAGCTTACTTGTGCACGAACGCTTGTCTCCAATCACAGTTGTGCATGTAGCTGTTCACCGCACGCTAACCCGTGGTTGATCGATCGATTGGCTGTTTACTGGAAAGCCCGGTGACTCGTATTTTTCCGTCATTTGCTCCGGTTCCAGCCGCGATTCGCAACAACGACGCCCCAGGTATCGCGTGCGTAATCGCGCCGGATAATCGCGATCAGCCCCCTGATGCGCCCTGCGAATACCTCGGTGCTGCATTCGGGCGCAACGCTTGCACTTTGTTTACCGTCACCGGCGCTATCGCTCGGCGAGATTTGAATACAACACTCGATCTTTGATCGCTGGTAATTAGCAATTCTCGTTTCAAAGAGGATGGAGCTGACTCTGGCTGGCGTACCACGCCGCGATATGAAACAATGTTGAGCACGTTGGAGGGGTGACGAGACTAAATTTGATTTTATTCGGTTATTTAACACTTAAAGCGACAGCGATTTTGTCGCAATATTTGTGAATTTTGTATATAGTAACTTGCTGACATAGAGGCAATTTGCAGTAATACATAACTATAAACATTGCGCTATTTGGTTTTAAACAGATATATTTTTTTTCTACACAAATATGTGAAAATGTATTAAGACTGCCCGAGGTTCTGCGTGAACTTTTGAAAACGTAATATAAATTGATTGATATATATATACAATCAAGCCACTTTTAAAATAATATTATTTGAAATATTGTTTCGAAACACATATTATTTTATAATTACGTGTAATAATCGTGAAATTGTTCTTCAAAATTATATTAGATGACCTTATCATCACCGTTACCGTTTATTCGATGCAATGCCTTAATATTTGTTTATGTCCAGCGTTTGTGTATCCCAACCATTCTTTGCGCTCGTATGGTGAAATTCGATTACCTTTAAAATGGCGTCTTGCGCGACCCAATCGGACGTTTCTAACTCGAGATATGGCCTAAAATTTGAAGGTATGTCAAAAAAAAATCGAAAAAAAAATTTTAAAAATTAAAAAATTAAAAAACTTATCCATAGAAAGTTTTTTTCTTACGATTTTCGAGTTTAGTAGGTCAAAATACATAAAAAAAATTGTAGCATTGAATGTACATTTTGGCTGCAAACTAGTATTATCTATTTATTGATAATATCAAAATACAAAGTGTACTTTTCATTAATACTATCTGCCACTCGAGGTACATTCTTTGCTTGAATTTAGTGTAGAAATAGTCATGCGTAGCTAACAAATGACTTGTTTTTCAAATTTCCGTGGTTTTTCATATTCCTACTTGGTGGTTTTGCTGATTACAATTTCTGAAACTTGTTCTCGCATCGTTGCACTCCATGTTTCCCTCACTCGGACCCTTCCACGATGATTTATCAACTATCAGAGCATGAATAATTCTGTGTGTGGTGGGGTAGAACGGTTTGTCGTATCGGAATTGGCAAGCCTATGCGGAGTCACGTTTTGACAAATCGCGCGCATTCAAATTAAATTTGATTAGTCAGGCCCATTACGTATACATTATTGCCTAATTCATACACCAGAATTGATTTATTGCTTAGTTTCGATAGCCTCGTTATCCACGAATATTTGTTAATTATTATGATTACTGCAAGAGCTTACGCCAAATTAAATAAAATCAATAGCTTGGAAACAACAATTGTATTCTATTATTATTTGGAGATTGTTGCGGTAGAGATTCGGGCATTCTGAGAAGATTTAACGTCAATGATAGTTGTTTGCCAAGTGCATGCATCGATTCATAGTCAGTCAACTGCGAATTCTATCCGGTTACAAATTTAATTTGTTTGCGGACATTCGCCATTCTGCAAGTCAATTTATTGAAAGTTGGCTAACAGTTTCAAGTTACTTGCTAACAATGTCAACATGTCTAACATAATCGCCAACGTATAATTCTGAACGAGATATTCATGCAATGCGACCAGTATATTTCGGCGTCAGAGCTTACCGCTGTACAGTTTGTTTACTTGTATATACGTAAAGTGGTCTAGATTTGAATGAATTACCAGTATTATGGGCATGGTTACTAACTGCAGCCTATAAACATATCGCCGACTATTTCGGTTTCTATCGCTCCATTATCTGAGTGTATCTGAAAACCCTCGTTTGACTATCGAAAGTAAACTAATTACGCAACTGATACATTTGTCGCCACTAACGTGTTTCTATTTAATGAAATTGCATGATTAAAAGGAAGTAGAAATGTGAAATAAAGAAAGAACATTACTAACAATGTATGAAAAATGTTAGTTTGTATTTATAATGAATCAGGATTGTCTATTTCTTTTAAATTTGCTGTTTTTACTTTAAATATGTGTAACACATTTCCTTTATACATATTTTCATTTTTCTAATTGACAAATTCAATTTGTTTCACTAATATTACAATTTAATAAAAGAATAATACAATTTATATTTAACGAACTGTAAGGTGGAATTTTTCTAAATTGGACCACTTTGAACACTTTCTTTAAATATAATATTTCTAACAAGCAAATCCTAAACATTTGTATTGTATACAATATACAAAAAATTTTTTCAATTCATTTTTTTATAAACATTACGATTACAGTGATATCTAAGGTGATCCAATCTGACCAAATCCCCTGTCTGACATTATTATAAAAATTTGTCTCTGAGCAGATCAATGTTATGATTTCGAAAATAAAGTTTGAAAGTGTGATTTTGATCACGAATATACGATATAATTTTATTCATGATTATAGAAATATAATTTTATTCGTTCATACAGAAATACAAATTTATTCATGAACATAGAAATGTGATTTATGGAGAGAGTCACCGATATTTGCATGAACCCTTTTAGTTGTTTAAATATCTAGAATTAATCGTAGAGGAAAAAACCATTGACATTAATGAATATCCGCTGCTGCGTTGTTCGGGAAAGTGAATTTTCCGTTCACCATGTAATCATTCCGCGCAGTTGAAAGATTAATCGATTAGGAGCAATTAACAGGTGTACCGTATTAGCGTGCAGTGCATCGTCTTCAACAATATATCTTGTCAGAGCAGGCATCCGATTAATTTAAGAACGCACATGTCAGCGAGTAAGACGGAACACGTAGTTTACTGTTAATGACAGGATCGCGTGATCCCTAGACGGGATAATTGCGATTTATTTGCGCGAATTAACCGATACATTTGACGTCGCTGCCACCACGCGCTTCGATAACTTTGTATGACATCTATTGATTGCATTTGGGGAATAATGTTGTGCTATTGTGCTGGCGTGACGTTGTTCGCAAACATCACGCGCACGAAATGCGAGAACCTTAAGTTTTCGATGCGCTGTATGTACATACGTGACTTCCTAGTTCCTCGTTTATTTGTTAACTTTCAAGCATAAGTTGTTAGCAAACTATTCGCGATAAACGCAGAAAATTCTTTAAAATAATATTTAAAAATTAAACGACGCATGATGTGTAATAAATGGAGAATAAAACACTTGAGAAATTAATAGAAAATATAAGATTGTCATTTCATACTAATAAAAAATAAATTAATAGAATAATAGTACCTACAATAATAACGTAGTGTAATAAAATAATAATAATATGATAATATAAGTATATCATATACTTAACGTCGTTAGAAAATACCGCTAATATAATTAGTAGTTTTTTTAATTATTATATAAACTGTCTTAAAAACAAACTTACAAATCTTAATTATGTCTCCAATTGTATGTTATATCTAAACATTTGACACCCCACAAGAGTCAAAAATAACCAGCTGCATACGTGCACTCCATGTACATCATCGAGCATATCGACATTTACTTCCGTTCAACTCTTGTGTTACCTTTTCTGCACCTCCTGTATAATTCATGTAGTACTGCAAAAAAAGCATGAATAAATGGCAGTTGGATGGCAGGTACGAGGGAATCGATAAACGTTTCGAAGGTGCACGCTTAATTTGTATGAACGTTCGGCCATCGAGTGAAAACTATTAAATATCGGGATTAAATTTCGTTATCCAGCGGCGACGGGTGGGGGGGAATGGAGAAAAAAATGGTTGGAAAAATATCGTGATACACGAGCTTAGATTTTGCACGGCGATAGTGCGAGCTGGACGTGGCGAACGAGCCTGTAATGATTTATTTCCGCGAATCGGCGAACGCATTTGGCGCGGCAACACCTGTGCGCGTGGCTAATTTATGTACCTGTGCATCGTTCAGCGGCTGGATTACCAACGATTTTTTTTCACTTTACCCGTTAAAATACTATTGCAACATTAATCGACTATTATTTTCTCGCATGCCTCATTCAGACTGTAAATGCGTGGGAATAATGTGTTTGTTAATATTGCAAACTATAACGCACGCTCTCACGCTCGCGTTTCGAAAGTTCCGAACCCGAACGTTAATTTATAAATCGCTCTTTTGCGTTCGGTTGGACTTCGACTACCTTTTGGACGGCTACACCATGACACTGAAAGTAATATCGGTAATGCACCGAAATATTGAAAGTAATTAACGTCGCGAGATGTAGTTAACATGACGATTATTACTCTCTACAGCATTTTTAATTTTCTGATGATAATTTGTGTTTATTCTTCATGCATAAATGTGGCATGAGGCTAAAACGGTTAAGTACATTTTTCGAATATTTCTCAGTGTGGCTGTAATGTCATTGGGTCTGCATTTCTTAAAAATTCTTAAAAACTTCTTAAAAATTTTATGTTTCCATTGTTTTTTTAAATGTCACCAGTCTGCACGATTTCTGAACTTTTTTAGAATTATTTCAAAAACCCCCAAGGATGAATTTACCATCATAGAAATTTGCAATAATTTGACTTACCCCAAAGGACATCATTTACAGTAAAAATGATAAAAAGTAATAACTAATACAGAGTACAATTATGTAATGTAAATACAATAATAATATATAACAATTAATAAATCTATGTAATATTGAAGTATTATTGTATAATACTTCGTATCAATGTATCACGTATCTACAGTCAGTGTAATAAGTATTCGTACAGGAACCATTTATTTTAAATGTGGAGCTGTACGAATACTTTTTACACTGACTGTACATATTGGCTTATTGTTTGTTACGTATTACTCTATTTCTGTTCTGTTTTATTTTATCTCACATCTCTAATGTTGACAATATTTTATATGAAACTAATAATGTTTAACCGAACACTCATCTTAGGAATATAAAAATAGTTTTTATCAAAATTCAAGCATTGCTTTACTAATCTTCGATCATTTTATTGTGTAACTGTTTATATTGAGCAAACAAATTAACTGCACGAAAATCGTGTTAAAATAATATGAAAACTTTTAAAAACCTTACATCATGTAACATAATCTGATATCCGAAGAGTGACTGCAACTTCTTTCTTTTTCTTTATAATTCTAAGAAAACATTATGAATTTTCTCTATTCTTTATTTTACGAAATTTACCATTTTTGCTTATGACACGACCACATGTCTATTTTGCCAGTTTTAATTCTATGTTTCATTGTCGATTTTGCCAGTTTTAATTCTATGTTTCATTGTCGATTTTGCAAATAGTTTTAACCACAGAGTTAAAAGACTAACATAACGTAATTAATTGTTTACGTAAGGCGGAACAATCATTCTGATTTGTTTTTTATTGACAATCCACTTCTTGGACAATTATTTTTATAATTATTCTGTCGTGTTTGCAAGAAAATTTGCGTTTCAAGCCATCTGTATGAGACTCCGAGCTATTCATCAAATTTAATTTCATCATAATTGCTACTTTCCACGCGATACCCACGTTTCCACCCTAGAATTGTTCTGATTACTAGGAAATGTTCTTTTCCATTTATATTCTGGCTTTAACTAGAATAATTATACAAAATGCCACTATAGTTTTCCAGAGTTGTTGAATTATTTTATTATATAAAAATTATTAATATTTTTAATTTTTAGTGGGTCATTGTCTAAGAAACCGCTTGGTATTTATAAATAAAATTAATAATCACATTTCTATTGTTTTCTTATTCGGGTCTTTTTAGTTATGCGTTTTACTTATATGTATTTGCTGTAATTCTTAATTTTTTTATATCAGTTTTACGGTGTTTGAGAACGTGAACTCTTGTTTTTGTTATTATCGACTACTACAGTTTTGTTTGAGGCAATATTAAGTATTTATTAACGTAATAGATTCTTAGAATTATAATTCCTGATTTCAGTACTCCATTTGAAGATATGAATTTTCGTTTATGAGATTCAAGGGGACGAAAATATTTTTGCTGAGTTTTGATAATGATATTTTTAAACAAACAAACATTTTTTATGGGTAATAATATTAATAAAATTGTATAGAAGCTGCTTTACTGTTACTCTTTTGTATAATAGGTATATTTGAAAGGCTGAAAATTAAATTTGCCAAAGTATCGATTTGTATGAAAATGCAATCATTAACAAATTCATTAAAAGAATTAGGTATTTTAAGTTTCACTTCTCATATTTTATTGTTCACCACGTGTTTTTTATTTCTTATTTACGATCCACTGATACAAGGTTGAATGACTACTCTATTTAAACAAAACTGTTTTTGTAGACATAACATGGTTGTATCAATAAGTTTTCATTCGTCAATTTTCAATTCACACGTTCACACATGACTACTTTATTAATTATCATCGTTCGTTGATTTATTTTTCCCGAAACCGCGGAGAATTCATTTTATTTACGCACTATTGGTAAATGAAATACGACGTCCGATAAATTGTATGTCCCCCTTTAATCTGGAGTATAATACATTTATTAAATGTGTGTCCAGTTGCTGGAGGATAGAATCCTGCTTTTTTTACGGGTAGAGTTATCGTCCGACAGAATGATGGAATAATCCCAATTTATACGGCAAATCGGCGTGGCACAGTTGGCTCGGTTACAGCTTCGAACTTCGTTAACTTATGTCTCCCATCGCTGGTCCGTATTCGGACAATATACCACCTCGAGAATTACACGGTGACGAAACAGCAAACGTCGACAACCTCGTTTCTGACATACGATAACTCATTCATTTGTTCATGCGCGCGGGAGTGCCAATTGTGTTAATCTTGCTTTCGTCAAAATCAAAATATTAACAATTATTCTGATCTTTCCGTACCTGATAATAACGTATGTGCTCGCTGTCCATCCAGAATATTTCTGTCGCTTGGTATATACGCGTATTATGAGATTATATAGAAGGGTTATTATTTTTAATAAATTAATAATGTATATATATTTGCCTGCTTTCACAAAAGTAAATACCTTCAGTTATTCGCAAAATTATTTATCCACCCTATGTTGATAATATATTGTACATGTTTCTTCAATTTTAATCTACTATAATTTAAACAAAACATTGAATACAATTGATTTGAAACAGTATTTTTTATTATTTATTTAAGACATATACAAGAACTTACTTGAGATAAATATTCACTTTGTATAAACTTAATTAATACGTGTTGTGTTGTATTCTTAAAGAATTTATTGTATCCTGTAGCAGACTAGTAGATGATAGAGTGGAAACGCCATAAGCGGTATAATATTGGCGCTCTTACTCTATCGACCTATGTCATACTTGTTACTTCCACTTCATACAGAATTATTTTGATGGTAATCAAAAAGTGATCTCTCTAATAATAGCCCAAGTCTTTAAAGGTTATTCTTCAAATTCTGTGGAATTACATTGACTAAATCTAAAAACCTTATTACAAGTTCGCATCCATTAGCTTGCTATTACTCGCGACAAAGGATCGTTTGAACAACCTTTCATCGCGAGTAATACCGATTACCAGGTCTCACCACGCGGAGGTTGGTGCGAGTGGAGACCCGGAAAGAGATAGAAGGAATCAAAGTTCCTTGTATTTTCCTTTACATTCGCTCAATACTAGGTACGAAGGGAAGGACATAGAAAGAAACAAAGTTCCTTCGTTTTCCTAGTAATATATATAACTACAAAATATATCACCTAACTCCAAAAAGATACTCTGCGAGTCAATACGTATAGCGTGCACATCAACTATGGTCATAGTATTTTCATTCGATCAAATCTGTCAACCGGTGGATTCGGATGGAACGACAATCCGCAGTTGAAAACGCGCAATAAGAGGTTCTGTGCGCATTAATCGTTCGGCAAATACAATCAGTTTTTCATTGTCACGGATAGCTCGGCCATAATCATGAATTTACAATCGCAATTTATTTGCACCGATATGGCCGATGCACGTTTCCATCGGGCGACGTTCGCGCCAGTTTTTCGTTTGTTTGCCTGTTCATGATCGATCGATTGTTAATGGAGAAAACGCGGGCGCAAAAATTAATTGGAGAACGGTCGCAGGCGCGAATTATTACCAGAGCTTACATTTATATCCGTCTACTCTCGCTGTATCGATCGCATTAACGTAAATACCTCCACCTACCCTCCTTTACCCTTTGGAAGCCGCGTTTTATATCTGATTGTGTTTGATGAGCTTCCGCGTTGCACGCGTGTTATCTTGATTTCGTTCGTGTTTGTGCGAACCGTCGCGTCGTGCCGCGTTTTAATTTACCAAAGAACGTTAACGCGTCAGCCATGCGAAAATGCCGGTCCCGTTGGAAAAATGTAATTAATACATTCGCAAAAGTAATTTCTTGTCGTCGCTTTCAACGGGAGCCTCCTGTTCGAATTGCTCGCTTGAGATCCTCGTGTTTTCCGTCACGTGACTAGAAACTTTCCCATCAACTGGATCTTATTTATTCATTTACGGGCTAAAAAAAATAATTTTGGTATATAAATAATTTCACAATTACTATAATAGAGAACTACAATAATACATAGTAATTAGTAATATAAAGTTATCCAGTATTATTGGATAACATAATTACTATCACTGATACGAATCCAAATATTGAAATAAAATCATTATATATACCAATATAGGATAGCATTTTATGTTGTTTCAATAATAAATTAATTTTTATCTATTATCTTAGTGTTTCTAAACGCCAGTGATGAGGGACTATAAAAGTTACATCGCTTCAAGTATAAAACTACATTATTGGGCATTAAGAGTTTGACTTAATTGATAGAAAATACAATTTATTGCAGTGAAACTATCTAGTGTAGTCACTACATTTGTAATATATCGTACATATTGGACAATATATTTTTATGAATGGTGCTACTTTTATGGCTACTACATCATATACATACGTAATTTTATTGTTACCAATAAACTAGGGATGTATATCGGTGTATATAAAACTTGGAAACAATAAAGTGGGAAGATGTATCCGTCAGAATAATTGATTAAAGAAAAAATAGAACAAATTGATTTGCGTTGTAGAGAGCAGCAGTGGAAAAATAGAAGCAGCAGAAATTACCGACCCAGTTGATGCAGAAAACGATCGGTAAAACTGCAGAGAACGGACGAATTGAAATTTCTTGTCGTTGAAGTCATAATTCCCTGCGTGTTTTGTATATGTCTTTGTTCGCAGCCAACCCAGAACTCTTGTTAGAGATTTTTATTTCGCTGCCCCCTTTTCCCTATTTGTTTTTCTTCCCAAACAATGAGAATTTAAACGATGGCGCTGAATTAATCAGCACGTCCACCGAGCTGGAGACTTTTTTTTCACAAAAATGGTACCGCCGTTTCGGGTTTAATATTAAAACCCCCTTTGCTGTGAATCTTGTGCAGGAAATCGATACAACAGATTTATTAAATGTGATCTTCAACAATGTATACAAACGTAACAGCAATTGGTTGTACAATTGGTGGTCATTTGTGTAGAGAATTAATTCAATGTTGTATAATTATTTAATTGTTTATTGTTACCAATGAATGCAACAGTCCGAAAGGTATTCCATAAAGTTTTCTTGAAGCAATTATAATTCGCATTGCATGATTATTTCCAAGAATTTTTCAATGTGCTCTGAAAATTTTTTTTCTGGTATAATCAAACTGATAATTGTGTCTTCAATTAAGTAAATTAATACATTTAAGGAAGATATAATAACAGAAAGAGAAATAACTAAAAATAATACGAATAAGAAATCAATTTCTAAATTGTACGAAACTGGATTTCTGAAAAAAGTAGAACTTAATTTTTATGCGTCTTTGATAGTAGTTAATAAATAAATCTTTTCTGTTGCTTGAGTAAATCATCATATCTTTTTATGCATTCACCTTTATGGATTTAAATTGAATGGTACTATTAATAACATTGTAATAATTAATACTTGTTTTAATTGGTAAATATTGATCCATAGTATCTATCAATAGTGTCATCATACAACACTGGAAATATTTATTATTAACACAAATAATCGAACAATATTTAAAAGCCAAGCTATTTTACTATGACAGAATAGTACGTACTACTAGATAGCTTTTGATATACAGCTTTTGTATGTTCTTTGTTATACCTATTACATTCTTAAAAAAATGTTTTATTAATCACACAGATGTAATACGCATGTATTAAGTGCAATCATTTTTATTTGCCAGAAATGACTCGTACAAAAAATGGTTAACGAACCAAAATATATTTAAAAACATGATTCTTATTTTAACAAACATTGACAAAGATTGCACTACGGAACTGTTGTCAAACCCACTCGAATTCGAGTTTCGTACCTGTATTTCATATATCATCGATCCTTTAGCTTTTCCCATTCTTATTTTTAATACTAATTGTAAGTCTTCTAACTTAAAAATTCACACGATCACTTTACACCTTTAATTTAAAAAGAAGGATTAGCATGCATTAACTAATTCAGGCATCACTTTGTAGGCGAAATTAAGTTCTTCTGCTATACGACTCTAACTGCACATTTTACTACAAGCTTAGGATAAATGGAAGAGTCTAACAATAATTAGTACTCATCTTAAATAGAATGTACCACGATCTGATTAACAATGCTGAACAATAGGACGTACATCAGTCTTCAGACATGATAAGTTTCTTCCTACAGATCCCATTAGTCAAAGTTTCATCTTCGGGACATACCCTGACTACAGGGTCAATAATGATTGAGGTACGACCACTGTAAGTTGAGGTTCCAAAGTTACATTTCTATCTGTTCCATGAGTCGGCACTGTACCCTCAGGATTCACTGCATTCCTTTTGCTCCGAAATTCAGAACGGGGAAATATTAACGCAGAAGATTCTTTAAACATTGCAAATAGGTGTAAATTTTTGGAGTTTAAAAAGTTGTGGTGCTGTGGCCTTTGATATCGAATAAGCGTCCACTGTCACTAACGATAAAATGGCTACAAAAAATAAAAACTTCAGATTCTTCATTTTCTTCGATATACAACTCGCGTCTGCTCGGTTCAAATTCAAACTGTTATCTGTTATGAAATTGCTAGGCAGCTGACTTTGAAATACACAACTTCCTTGAGTGTTATCGACTTTCGTTTTTTATTTCGAAAGTTTCTATTAGAGATCACGGTTTAGAACGGGTATTAAAATACACGGGTACACGGAACACGTATGATTTTATTGTTAATTAAAGGTTTGGATTAGATAATCCATGCACAAGATGTTACCAAAAGTACAAGATTTTCGTTCAGGATTAACTCCAGGTATAAAAAGAAATAGAAATGTCTTTTATCATTTTTCAATCTGAATCCTCGTTACCTAGATATAAGCAATTAAAGTCTGCACATGTGGCTCTTAGTGTGCGCCATTTGTTTTCTAGTCAGCTGATCGCGTGGATGCTGCGCATGCGTTCGCGCGCGTAAAATAGTTAACTCCTTGTATTTCAATAACGGATCCTCGAATTGAAAAATGAAAAAGAATTTTTCGATTCATATTTTTACGAAGAAGTCATTTTTTTAAAATGTTTCCCATTCTTGCTGACACCTCGTATAGGATCACTGTGAGTTAGTAATAAAAGAAAATCTTGTAAACGAAATTGCTGGCAATTTAATAAATACATTCAGTATTGTAAATAAATTTATATTCTTTAAAAAATTGATATTATTTCTCACACATGAGTAATTTTCGGTTCTCTATGAAGATTATCAAATTTATATATACAGCTTTGTACAAAGGCATTATATTAGAACAATTTCGATCAATGATTTAATATTAATTTATTTTATTTAATAATTTGGTCCGTTCCTTGACTTTAAGAATAATTGATAATTTAGCCTCTAACTAAGAGAGGTTACTCATGCTTGCTCGAGGTATTCTGTTGAAATGAAAGTATATTCGCTAATAGTGGAACAGAAGAATAATCAATATTCAGACAGTGGAGACACTAAAATAGAATTTGAATACACGGAATGAATTGTAATCGTCATATTAAATAAATCTGGAGATTCTATCTGGAGATGGTAAACTGCTTTTGGCGTACGATATCGACCCATTCACGAATTACTTTCTCGTTTTTCATTTCGCGCTCGGTCACCGTTGCGAAAACACAATTTCGCGTTTGTTACGTTTCTGTATCCTGCGGGATGGAGGGTGAGAAAAGGGATTCGCAGCCGCGAGTTTTACAAATGTCGTTTGCATCGGGATACGCAGCAATGATTTTCCAACGACGAAATTATTGGCATCGATCGTTCTACCAATGTCCAGCTCTGGCTTGGAATAATTCGCTGCTGAACGCTGTTCTGAAATGCAATTTCTGTTGTTTCTTTTTTAATTTTCGCGAGCAGATGTCTCTAGTGATACCGTAACGCAGATTGGATGATAACACGAACTATAATTTGATTAACAGTTCCCCAAAACGAAATAAACATCGTGAAACGAGTGTGGATCTGAGGCTGTGAGAAATACGTTTTTACCCTTGACTTCGTTAATTCATTTCCATTCTACATTTGATAGGAAACCACATTTTATCTTACCCTTTTGCTCTCTGGTTGAGACAGCCTACAAATTATTAATTCTACATGTAAGGGGATACTATTAAATTATATTATATTTCAAATCTTTTTAAAATATCTCATTAGCTGCTACTATTCTTGTCCAATCCAGATGATACTTTTTTGGTTTTTGTTTATATTTCGACGCAAAGTATAGGCTATTTAATTTCCAGAAGTAATAATTATAATTATTGTTAAATAAGAAATTAATCATGAATCTCTATGAATAGTATAATTTAGAAGACTTTGTAAACAAAGATTTTAATATAAATTAATTGAAGTATAAAAGTATACCTAGTATCGAATAACATATCTGAACTCAAAAGCAACCATAAATACAATACAAACATACTTGATAAAACTCTGCAAAACAATACCAAAGTAACAAAAAACGTATAAATATGTACACTATTTAGTACATTTAAATGCCACTAGACAAACCACAAATGAAGGCTAATTTCTTACCCTCATTTTTTGCTATAATTTTACACTTCACCTAATCAATTACACGAATAACTGAATTACCTGGTATGGTCGAATTCAATGGTGAATTTGGGTCCAAGCCCGCCATGATCGCGAAATTCTGCTTGTTAAACGCGTACGTGTTGATTATTATAACTTATGGTGCGGTGTAAACGTCAGTAGGCGCGATTCGTAATTAACTAATTGTAATTTAATTAAGCGATCCGTTACGGAACGATTCATCGTCCGCGTGTATTTGTTATCGGCAGCGGGCGCTGCGCGTTCCTAAATACCACCGTGGAAGTGACAGGCCGGATGTTAAGTCAGATAACTTGGGTTAATAAATTAAGGTCGCGCGTAACCCCGGAGGTGAAACGCGATCGAACAATATCGGTTTTGTCGCCGGTCGAGTTGTTCCGTAGGTGTACGAAATTCCTAAATGACGCGGAATAACGGGCTGCAGCTAAAATCTTTCCGATATCCTCTTTCTCCAGGCCCGATAAAGGATATTTATATTATAACCCCGGATGTTCGTTGCTGTACGTAACATACGGCACCCTATCTCGGCGAAATGGCGCTATTGTATCTATCGAGTGGATGTGATCTGTTGTGCCAAAAGATAGAGACGCTATTCAGATACAAAGTACTGGGATCATTATCTGACTGCGTATTAATTTTCGTTTTTAACCCTTTGCACTCTGATGTCCTCTATGAGACGATGCGTACATCGAACAATCTCAACAAAATTTTTATAAAATTGTTCAAATTATATATAGTTTGCTTATTCATGGATTTTAAAGTTGGCTCGACTAAAAGAATTAATCAACTATATATGTATAGTATTTGATCTTAAGACTATACAATTTATAAAATATTTAAGTATCTAACGTTCTAATTGTAATATTTAGTTTGCTCCCTTTAACGACAGAGATCAATGAACTTTAGTCACACGTAAAATTGAGTATCTATTGACAGTTCTTTGACAGTACCGTGTCAAATAGGGGTTTTAAAAGATCATTAAAATTATAGAGTATGTAACAATATCAGAAAATCGCGACCGAAATTTCTCGATCATCAGTAAGCGCGCGAGGTCGGACGAGCGGGGAACGTTCGCGAACGCTCGCGAACGCTCGCGAACGCGCTCGCTTAGTAACGCGGCTTGTTGATTGACCGCGGTTTGTTAGCAACGATCGGGTATAAGAATCGCCCTCGCGGTAGCGGACGCGGCATTCTTTGCTGCACTCTTAGGAGAGAACGAGGTAATTACCACGGTCGCCTAATGAGTAAGGAGTGTACGAAGCCTAGCTTTCGGACGTCTTTAGCAGCTCAGGAGAGAACGGCTGGAATTACCGCCGGTCGCCTGATTAACGGGAGAGTTCGGGGGATTCTTCCTGGCCGCCCTGGGACGGAGAAAACGGCAGGATCTACCGCCGGTCGCCTTCCAGGGAGAGGACAGTGGTTTCACAAACCAACATCCCCTACAAGTATAATTTTCCTAAAGAAAAGCGTAAGAGTTTCATCTGAAATTTACGCTTTTAGTGTACATCAAGCCTACACGGTAATAACAGAGTCATTTCATCATTGTCATTATCATTATCATTGTCATGGGTTGTCACCTTCGTCATTGTCATCATTACCATCACCGCTGTTGTCGTCCTCGTCATCATAGTTGTCATGATTATATCGTAATTGTTATCGTCATAATCATCGTTCTCATCTTGGTCGTTACTAGCAAACAAAAATGCTTATATCTCAGAAACGGTTGACCTTTGGACCTATGTTTACTAAAGCTTTTTTACTCAGTACAGTGCGCCCTATGCACCATATAAATATTTAATGCTTTTTTTTAACACTCTGTATAATATTAAATTACGTAATTTCATATAGGGTGGTTCACCAGATACTACCACTTCGGTTTACTACCGCCTACTGCCGCCTCGCCCCCAAACCCCCGGACCCCCATTTTTTTCACTGTACGCCATTTCTTTTTGGAAATCTGTGGTGTATGGTTATCGTAATAACTTTTTAATAAGCAGCGAGCGCCGGTTAAGTTATTAGAAAAAGTTACTCGAGAACATGTCCTTGACAACATATGTCAAGGTCAAGGTGATCGGAGATGCCTCCTCTAATGTAAACAATTACCAAAAAAAAAAAAATTCGAACAATGTAGTTTTTGAGGAGAACTGGTCATTCTTCATGTGCACAAATAAGGACATTCGCCCTAAACCATAGTGTCGATAATTTTTAAATTTCATGTCCTCAATTGTAGACGCCAGGTCTGAAAGGGTTAAGAACCACCGTTCCATGGTTCGCACTGTTACGCGCCTCGAAGCGTATCCTCGCAACAAACTACCACCATTCTTCGGCGTCGTTTGCTACAAGGAAACGTTCATGGCTCGAAAACGAGTCTTCGAATCGGAAAGTCTGTTCGCTATCAACGCAGTCATAGAGCAACGAAACAACTTGAACGCCATCAAAGCGTGAAAGCCACGCTGTTAACGGCCCACCCTGTACACTGACAGACACACGCAGAGAAAGAGACGGTCATGTATATAAGCGGTGAGAAGCGGAAGGGTGGATCAGGTCTGCGACCCCTCACGGAGCTAGGTACGATAGCCAGGTTAGCTGGCTACGCTCCAAAACACCGTGCCGTACGCCCCCTATCTGGCATCTCGTACAGCTTGGCTCCCGGAAAACCGCGCGATATTGCTTCGTGCCCCTTACCCCCGGCAATGTAACCCGTATTATCTACCCTTACATCCGGTCTGTCGTTTCTGTCGAAATTTAGAGACCCGTGGAGTCGATCGTCATTAGCGAACACGAGACGCCTTTCGCTTCGCCTCGCCTCTTCTCGATCCGCGCTAACTAACGGCCGGTTAATTAAGAAAGGGATTGCTACGAGATTGTGTATTAAACCTTGGCGGACGATATAACACGTCAGCAACGTTTTAGTGGCAATAGACGCTAGCTAACGACTGTTCGTGATCGTGAATCGGTTACCGCTGCATTATTTACCCGAATTCCGATTAATGGATGTTCGTCATTTGGGTAAATTGGCGGCAACGTGAACGGAGCGTTTACCTGCGATCATTCATTCGCGTTAGTAGACGCGTAAGAACTTTTATTATTCTTATTAATTCCTTAACGCCTTAAGCTACAACACCTCTCTTAAGCTGGCAGGACCAAATCAACAGAATCATATCGGACTTAATGGAATTGCTATAGAATTCGAAAACGCGCGCCAAAACCTCTCATAGAGCATCTCATAAGCATATTCTTCAGTAAAGACATTTGTTGAAAATATCTCGAGAACCAATCATTTTTTTGCTATGGTACCCTAATCATTTTTTACGTAGAATGAACAGAAAAATCGATCTGTGTAAAAAATAATGTATTTCTATTTAAAGAAATGATGCAATTGTTCATTGCATTTTTTCGTAAATGCAATAATAACGGAGTTATGACTTGAAACAATTGCGTGGACCACCCTGTATAACTATCGTGGGACGTCCTAGAGCGGTAGTGGGGATACAGCACGCGGTGTCTTAGGAATCGGCCCGAAATTTGCAAGTATGTAATTCCGAGGACTGCCGTAGATAACTGTACATAGACAAACATGTGCAGAAATTGCACTTAGATGCGCCCAGTTAAACGCTCTATCGCCTGCAACCTACGAGCCATGATAAATAGTTCATCACGGAAGTACCCTCGTTAATGTATCGCTTGATCTCTCGACTAATTCTGTCATTAACTATAACACGTGCGCGCTTGCACTCGTTGCACGACATGACGCTATTTTTGGTAGTTACGCTTCACTTAGAACAGACGTCAGTGATTTATTACGCATTTAACACTTTTCGACACTGTTTTTGCCAAAAAAAATTCATATTGCACTTTGTTTTTTTCATTATCCTAATAGAATAGTAATTAGAAAATTATTTAATTTGAAAACCAGAAACAAGAGATGGGACTAGGTATTATTGAGGCATGACATCGTCTAAATTTTTATATCATTATTTTTTTTTAGTTAGTAATAAAAGAGTTTCAAGATAAAGCCCGAGGATTTTGTTTTTTAAAAACTAAATACGCCTGGCAACGTAATCATGGTCGATATATTAATATAAATATATTACATAAATTATATAAATCTGGTATATTCTGTATTCGTTGTCTTTTGTCAAAAGACAAGGTGCTAAATCCCATTTTAGAAAACCCTTTGTAATAGCATAGACTAATGCTTAAATAGATCCAGCTAGAACTGACAATGTAATACAATTTAGTTTTTTCTTTGTTGTTTTGAAGTGTAGTACATAAAATGCATCACAAATTTTCAATTGATTCTGTCATTGCAATTTTGTCATATAGTTTTCTGTTTACTTTTTGTTAAGATAAAATGCACTGGAACATTACTTTTTGTTAAGATAAAATGCACTGGAACATTAATCGCATATACGTATTAAATACTTACAAATCAGTGTGAATGTTCCATGATTAAAAAAGTTTGAGAAAGGCTGCCGTGGATTGTCATACTGTAAATTATGTTGTGGTATAATTAACAGTTTATAAATTAAGATTCCTGGAACATTTTCTGGGACGCCGTAATGCTTCCAAATAGCAATATAAATTTATGATCCGATTAATATGGAATTAAGAACACCGTTTCCGTCGCGTTAACGCTGCGGTTCGAAGTTCGAGCAACAAAAGAAAATTGCTCCCTCCCTCCCCCCATTCATTTATTCCGGGAATACGTAACTCGAAACTTGGCGAACGGAGAACAAAGGAGAAGTGGTTATCGGTTTCGTAATTCCTTGTTGCACTTGCTTCCGCCTTCGCTTTTAAGTGTACGGGAGAACTCATTTCGAAGCCTTGGACTCTTTATACGCGCCAGTCGAGACTTCCGATAAATACGGGCACGCCGTGAACTGAAACGGGAGCAAAGTGTACAGAAGTTAAAAGACCGAGGGAAGTGTCGTCTTGTAAATTTTTACTTACAGTCAACGTTAACTGTTCGTTCTGTTTTGTCGAAAAGGTTCGCCCGTGACGCTTGCACCAGCTTTCCACGGCGCGCGTCGCGGAAGGGAATTGATAAAGTACAACTCCCAGGTCTCTTCTCAGCTTCCCTTTCGACTCAGTCAACTCGTTTCAAGCTGAATTCGATATTACATGGAGCAGAATGTCGCGAGGGTAGAAAGATTCCTTGAATTGGAATTCTCCAAGGGATGGAGCGCTTGTATGTATATGTATTATTATGTATACATATGTAGTACGTAATATTCTGTTCATGGTCGCAGAACGAATTAACACACTGCGGACCTTAGATGACATGTCGCTTAGATGACATTTGTTGAAGAGCGCATTAAAATTATAGTACGTGGCGAATCAGACATTTTGTCATCCATGTGAACACTGATGCAAAAACAGTAGATAACGTTTAAATGTTTGAACTTATTTTTTGTAGAGATCGTACACATTTATTGATGAATATTGGAAGATTTAAGTGTGGGGTGCATTCTTTAGCTTCTGAGAGATTCGATAACACTCTATTTCTCACTGAAGAAAAACGTCAAATATTAATAGATATCATTAACCTTATTAGCAAATATGAACACCTCTCTTTGTATAGTGTTACATTGGTTTCTTTCTCAATAGGGTAAAATATAATTTTTACACTTTCAACAAGACGATAACGATGTGGATGGCAATGAACTACGTGAATGGCAATAATATGACTATGTAAGTAAAAATGTGATTGAACGATGACAGTATTAATCATGGCAATCATGTATGATAGGATGACGATCATGATCGTGTGAGTAATGATTACAATAATGCAGATAACGTTTGTGAATGACAATATGTAAGACGATATGAATAAAGGTCATAATGACGATGGCAATGATGATGGTAACAACGATGGCGATTTCGATGACAATATATGATAATGATGACGATAGTGATTATCATAGCTATGTGAATATTGGTGGTAATGCCATTAATGCAGATGACGATATGGATGACAGTGACGATGACAATACAAGTAACGAAAATTTTTAGAAATGTGTGAATTTAAATTGTTCCAAGCTCGCATTTTCTGCGAGTTTAAAATACTGCGTCCCACGCGTGACCAAGCGTTGGGCAAACGTTAAAAACAAAAATAGAAATAGAAATAAATTGTCTTTTTTTCGAGTATGCTCGGGCGCGCCAGTTAAAGGTGAAACAAGCGTAAAGGTATATATGGGGTGATTCCGGAAACTGGGTCAAGCTGTAACTCTTTTCTAAGCGAAGAGACAAAAAGTTGAATCCCGGGACGGAGACCAACAATATCTTTGTGTGATATAACTTACTTTATGTAACGATGTCGATGTAATATGTACCTGTATTTTTCAATGAAACCTTTGGCTTCTTTTAAATGAAGTGATTCGTCTCGTCGTTCTGCATATAAATGCATTACGATATGACCATTGGAAATTGTCTTATTTCTGCTTCTTCAAAATTTTAAATTTATTCATTATAAAATAAATTACTGGAGAAAACGTAATGTTTGGACAGTCTGTTTATAGCAAAATTAAATCAATCTGAAAATTATTTTGTATAATGGAAAATCCTTTGTCTCTGGAAAGGTTCCTAAGTTTTATACAAATACCTAATTTTTTTTAAATTTTACGTTTTTAAGTTCTGAATTTTTGAAATTCATTTCAGTGCGAATGATAGTCACATTTATGTTAATCAAGATTGTCTATAACTTTTTCTCTTTCTGATGACTCGAGTAAAAATTGTATCAGCTGTAGAAATTGTTCCAACACGCTTCGTGCAGCGAATTACATATAATCTCAACGAAATCAATCACGTGTGCCTGACAAAAATTCTGATAGTTTGCCACACCATAAATAAATATACGTACAAAATTTAAAACTCAACTGCCCCAGTAGTTTTTTACTTTTTTAATCTGAAGAATCGTCCAAGTTGTAGACTCCAAGAGTTTTAAAAATCTCATAACAGAATTTCATTAATATACAGTATCGATGAATTTCATGAAATTATTCTCAATGTATCTACTGCATTTAAAATTCATTTGGTTAGTAGTTTCTTTTTATACTTAAAGAATCGCCTAAGGTTTGCACTTCATGTAACATTTAAAAATGTAATAGCATAATTTTACAGATAAACTGTTACATGTTAGTGTATTTCACTAAATCATTGTAAATATAATACAAAACTTGAAATTCGCTTGGTTAGTAGTTCTTTTGCTAATCTGAAGTATACGCGTAGTTTATGTTTTACAACTCAAACAGCTTTAAAAATATAATAACACAGTATGAACAAACGATAAGTAAACTAATGCATAAAAAATTGTGGTGAATAATAAAGAACTGCCTCTAATTAGAAAAAATGATAAAAATTATTGTCAAAGATAATAAAGATATATCGAATTCATAAAGCTTCCGTAGTTTTAATGTCAGCTACCGAAGCAGAGTGTCTTTGTTCTCAAGATACGAGTCAGAAATATTCGCGACAAGATTGAGCGGGTTATGCTGTCCTCGAACACCAATGGGATGACTGAGGACACTAGCCACGAGCGAAAGAAATAAAAAAAAAACTAGCATGCAGTAAAGGTATATCTCCCTGCACCTCGTTGGCTTTAAACTCGCGTTTGTAGCGCGGCGAGTAATTTCATGGTTGGCGATTTTATGCGTTAACGTCATCCTGAATGCACAGCGACGATAAAAATACAGGTGTTCTCGTCAACTCCTGTCAATTGGGAAATAACGGCGCCGAGAGGGACAGAGATGGTAGCGACGCATCCTGAAAATATGTTGCTTGGAATACACGTACTCGGTTTTCCTTCGAGATAATTCTCTTGCAATTTACGAGAGAACCTTGAAATTCCTTTTTTTCTTCTCCGAACACGCATAGTTATTACACGAGCATTTCACATATTTTTGTGACTTCTATTGTTCAACCTGCACGCATAGTCGAACGAATGCGAGATTTATGCACGCATGAGCGTCAATCTTTATATTTTTTCACAGATACATGTCTGCAGTAATTTAATGTAAAATGCAGGGAATGCACAGATCGTTGAGAAATCATGATGTTTTAGAGACAAGAATAAATTGGAATTGAGTGACGCTTGGTATAATAATAAATGCAGTGAATAAAACAGATCTTCGAATTTTAGGTCTTTTTAATATTTTAGAAGTTTAGGTCTTTAGTTATAAAAAATCATATTTTTATTCTGCACCAGTAGATTTACCTAATTTTCAAAATCAATGCGCTTGAAACATCATCGACCAAATAAATTACTAGCACAAATTTCTACTGATATTAAACAATACTTATTGTGAATTGATTGAAAACATATATTTGATCTTAGTTTTTAATAGGATTTAGCTTTAACCAATTTTCTTTACGAAATAGACTTAGCCCACTTTCAAAATCAACGGCTCATTGTCAGTTGTAAATTGTTTCTATTAGATTATGTCACTTATTAAACTGTACACTTTACATTAATAAATGAAACGTTATTTATTTGAAAATATTATTAACACAAGAACGACTCGTCTTTATTATATTAACACGACACGTCTGGCAAGGAGCAGCAAATCAATGATATTGAAAAACAAACTAACAACGCTTATTATAAACAATCTGAAATATACAATTATCAAATCGATCATACCGAGTATGAAACGATATTTAATTTTGACATATTTCAATAATTTCTATTGAGCTCTTTGAGTTTGTTCAGAAAACAATTCCTTCGGAAACTATTAAAAGCATATGCATTGGAACAAAGTCTAATAGTCGCCAAGGTGTTAAAAATTCAAATATTTCTTCTTCTGAAACCAAATTGTATATTAGATTTAAAATTATTCTACTCGCACCACCAGAGTAATCCGTTACTTATGAGTAATGAGTTCTTGAAAGATATAACATCAACATCCCCAAGGCTAAAATCGCTATAGACCCAAAACAGTCGCTGTTTAATTTAAATCCTCCAGCCTTCTGAACTCGACCAACATAGATATAACTCATTAATTATGCCCAAAAGTAGCAGCTTGCACTTACTCGAGGTATGATTGATCACACCTTATAGTCAATCTGATCCGTCGATAAAGGTGAAGTGTCTATAGAGTGATTCAATGCGGTTATAAATCCTGTGCAATTCGAGGGTCGGTCAAGATAGAGAGTTTTCATAACATGTTCATTATCTGGTGGTTCGTTGAGCACTGAGGACTTCATCAAAACACGACATACCACCTAGCGCCTCGGTGACGCGAAACATGTAGCTTCGAAGATTCCTAACCGGCACTAAGGGATGCGTATTTTAAATAGCAAGAATTAATGAGCCGCGTGCGTATTCTGCTTTCGACAGCGGACAGGTGTCAGTTCAACGATCAACCGAGTCCAACAGGTTTTCGCTCCCCTGGACGACATCCATTTACGAATTATAGAAAGCGCAGCTTTGTGGTAGAATGGCAGGTCTCGGTAACGCGATCCGGTTCGTTATACGCGTAATTATTGTAGAAACCGGTCGTCGAAGACGAAGAAGCACGTTCTCATCTTATCTCGCGCGAAACATTTTCCTCGCAGTTTTTTTTTTTATTTGGGCGTCAGCATGCAAATTTGTATCCAATAAATCGAGAAAGCCTACGCGTACCGGATCCTCGCAACCACGGACAACGATTAAGAGAATCAACCTGACCGGGTCTGAAATTATTTTTCATTTTCAGCCACGCAAACCTGCGCGCGATGAAAGTTCAAACGCGAGACGGAGCGGAACCGCGCCAGCAGAATCGGAATTGCCTGTCCGGCTCCATTTGTCACAGTCGTTCCGCAGACGATACCGTGCAAACTTCTGTTCGCGGTTTGCGGGCTCAGTCTTGCTTGGACAATGGAGTTACTTACAGGATCCGAGTACGTTTAGATTTCGGAGTCGTTGGAAAACAGATTTTCAGATTGTAGGAGTAGTAATTGAACCTTTAACTGGGTCTAGGATATTGAAATAATTTAATTTTTGAATGGTTTATTGATACACAAATAATAAGAATAATATATGAATATTTGAATATTGCAGTATTATTATTTGAATATCTGTAACGGTGTTACAGATTGTTGGATGTTAAAAACATGAATTATTTAGACGTTTTTCGAGTATATTTGAATTTCAGAATTATTTTTAATCGTGTGTCCAGATTTTAGAGATATTTGACCCATCAATTTGGGCTGGCCTACTTAATAATTTAATATTAGAATATTTGATAGGCATACATACATATAATTGAATATCAGTATTCAAGTTTATTTAGGCGTTAAAAACTTCAATAACTTAGAGACTTCAACGATACATTTAGATTTCAGAATTATATAGAATCAGGCTTTTAGATTTTAGTAATGTTTAAATCTATAAACTGAGTCTGGGTTATTTAAATAATTTAATATTCGGATATTTCATGGGTTTTAGAATTAGAATTTATTTAAAATATTCAGAATATCAATATCTTTACTTGAATATCTATATTCAGCGTTACTTGGGTATTAAACACGTGAATTACCTAAATGCTCCAGTTGTAAATTTAGATTTTACTTATAGAATTGTTTAAAATGGTATGTTTTGAGAATTTGCTAGTTGGTTTGTCAAACGGAAGTTGAGACCATTAATACAATTGAATATTCGTTCATTGGAGTACCCCGAATACTGATTGAATATTTAAATATTTCAATTCTATTATTTGAATATTAATACAATATTTTGCAATACCGTACCATCGTTATATTTAAACTTTCCCTATATGAATATTTGAAACTACAATATTTTCAAGGTTAACAGATTTGGATCTTCGAACTAAGATTTAACATTTTCGAGTAACTTAATAATTCATGGATACCTGATTAATGGCAATTGCTAGGTTGGACGCCCCCAATGGAAGTTAAAATGTTTCAAATAGTACCAAACATTAGACTGATTAGAGTTATAACTAAGTTCTTGAAAGTCAGCAAGTTAGAATATAACGCTGTAGAAATAAGTCATAAATTAACCATAAAATAAATAAGTGTAAATTAGTGATAAAACACAATTAACATGTAACACGACATAAGGCTGTAGAAAGCAATACAAAGACTGACAATTAGGGGTGTGCGGGTTCCCGGTCGGGACGGGAATTCCTCCCGGGATCGGGATGGAATTCCGAGAATTTCAAAATCCTGAATAGATCCGGGATTCCCGTGAATTTCCGGGATCCCGAAACCATTCGGGATTCCTGAGAATTTCGAGATCCCGTACATTCGGATTGCTGAAATTTTCAAGAATACCAACATTCTCGGGAATCCCGAACATTTTCGGGATCCCGTACATTCTCGGGAATCCCGGATTTTTGCTGGATCTCGTGTATTCTCGGGAATTCCGAATCAACTCGGGATCCCGCATAAACTCGAGAATCCCGAATATTCTCGGGAATCCCGGACATTTTACGGGAATCCCGAATATTTTCGGGAATCCCGCACACCCCTACTGACAATGAGTAACACCTTGACTTTCGTATACCTCAAACCATGCAATTAATATATTAAATATGTATGTGTATACATATATATTGAACATGGTACAAGAACTAATGTACCAGCGATGGTTCATAGCCACTTTTCTTAATAAAAAGAAAAAAATAATGGAAATAAACTTCACATATATGAGCATTCGAATATATGAGTATTCCTCATAGTCTAAACCAATATGAACACACTAATTTTTTCTTCGCCAAAATTCTCATTTGGAATATCGTGAATGAAAGTGAAATACAAACAGGAACAATGAAATTATTCGCACTGCTAGTTTGTTAGACATGGTAGAACGACACCAGCAAAATCGAATTGCCTGTCTATCAGCATTTGTCAGTATCGCTTCGAGAACGACACTGGACGAACTTCTATTCGCGTACGGCAGTTTCTTGCAAAACTCTTTAGAATTTCCACGTAAAGTCTGATCGGCAAGGTAATCCTGAAATGCGTCGTCTTTCTGTCCGACCACGACTGTCCTAAGCTTCTAACGGGCCCTCGAGAACGGCATCTCGAGGACATCGAATGGTTTAACTTTGACGATACAACATCTCTGTTGTACAGTCAACCGTAGTTGCCTGAATGGAAAACGCCTGAATGGAAAATTCTATTCGCAAGATTTTCGTTAATCGTATTTCGATCAAAGTAATTTCAGTCGGGACAAGCAAGGAAAAATATTTGTGGGCAAGCTTGTACGTATACAAATCAAAGGACAATAAGTTTGCTGTCAAAATTTTTATATAAAAGTTTACTACATCGATATGGAAGAATTTATAGTAAGTGACGTATGATAAGATGAAATTATTTCTTCTTATATATTGATTTTAGTAAATATCGTGTTCAGATTGAGTGAATTCATTTGTAACATTGTAACAGTTATTACTTCTGGCGATGATTTACAGATAGAGTTGAAATATACGTACTTGTAATATGAAAGAAGAACATTTCAAATGTTTACGTATATCAGTGTCTTTTGTTTAAGATAAAAGCTTCCTTCTCAGGGTAACGTCGTAATTAATTGTGTTTATTTTATTTTTTAAACTAGAATATATTTTTAGTATTGAAGTTTAGATTAGACTATTACGAGAAATAGTAATATAGTAATTTGAATTTATTGTATTAGTATTTTGTTTAATCGTAATTATATTTCTTGCAAGGAAAGTTATAATTCTTGTAGGTAAGAACTTCCTTGCAGTAATATAATATAAATTATGATGCCAAAAATATTCTCTAGTTTAAAAAGGAGAAATTCGGCTGTTATAACCTCTGATTATAAATCACATATAAAATTATCTGTGAAAGAAACTTCATTTTATATTTGATTATACTGAAATTTTGATATAATTAAAATGTTTATCGTATTGCCTCGCAACTAACACATGCATTTACAATAATCTCTTTCTATTTTTAGAAAAATTCGAACGTTTCCAAGAATTTAAAACAAAGTGTAAAAATCTGAGTATTTGAATGAATATTTGAAAATTTGAGTATCTGTTCGAATATTTGAAACATTATTTGATTTTAATCACATGCTTCAATTTTGTTGCAGGTATGTATAGCTAATTCATACAACTTCATTAAGCCTGGAATAATATGGGGTAAGTGTTTTACCATGAATATTACTGTAAACGATTTTTTTATAAAACCCAAATGGTTTGGAATACATCTGATTTGTTTAGCTAAGAAAAAAAGTACATATGATTATAATTGAACGTGAAAGATGATGATCCTTTCAGTGTTCAGTACACTACGCTGCCAGCAGATGTATCTTGTTATTAAGAAATCAAATCTTAAGCTGCACTTGGTAAATCCCTTATTTGAAAACATGTTGTAAAATTAAATGCTATGCTGTGTCTTGTATCCGAAAAAATTAATGAATATACGTATATTTATAATTAAAACTTGATGAAAAGTAACTGAATAAACGAGATAGTTGTGTGTGTTAAATTTGCTAACAGTTACCTGTGGCGAAGGTTGATCAACTTTGATCCATACTCGTTTTCATAAAATCACTCGTAAAATGAGGTATAGAGGGAAGATTGTTTTTTTTAATTTACTATACAATGAAAACTATCTGACTGAATAATTACTTATTGAGTATATAGTTCTGTTAGCTCAGAAATATTAGTTGGAGATACGCATTTTACCATTGACATTGTTTTCCTAAATAAACAAAAATCTTCGTTCTTGCTTAGTACCTAAACAAATTTAATCAATCACCTGAAAAAAAACGTCGAACTTTATAGTCCTACGATTTTGTGAAATATAGCCGTAGGTAGAACGTCATGAAAAAAAAATATTTTGAAGCTTGCAGTTGCAGCTTTCAAATCCTATTGAGCGATTTTCCAGGCGAAGCTTTTCCTAGCAGCGACAACACTTCAAAGCCGATCTGTCAAATCGTTTAAAATGCCTCCACTTTGGAGTCACGCACGAAGTTTGGAAAATTGTTTTTACAATGTTTATCAACGCATCATTAAACTTTAGAGTTTGGCTTTTAAACCTGCCTGCTTTTTATCGAGACTATGATTAACTTTTCAAGCCGTATTAGGTTCAATATCCATATAAGTGAGATTAAATTGAATATCTACAAAGAATATAATAACATGAATTAATTCAATATTATCATAAGTTATGAAAATGGGTTTTTATTTATTATAACAATCCGAAAACCTGAAAAGGGTAATTCTATTGTATTTCCTACTACTTGGAAAAGTTAATAAATTAAAAGAAAATAAAGTTTTTATTTATTACGACTTTTTCAATTATTAGAAGTTCTAGGCAAAAATGAAGATCTTTATTTATCGAAAAAGACTATGTCAATTTTAAATAAAATCATATCTTTAACTAATATCTTTAATATTTCTACCAACGACTGGAAAATAATCTTTTAATTCTGTTTGTATAACAAACGTAGAATTATTTGCTATTTTATCTTTATTGATTTCATATTTGAAATTATAATTTCACCTGATATACTTTTGAAAAACAATTTCACAATTATTTCAAACAGTTAGCAAATAAAATAATGATATCGCATGATATTTCAAATAATGTTATTTCAAAAATGATCACAGGTATGAAAACAATTATGGAATAAAATAATATGTAATTTGAAATAACGTTTCACATAATATCACTTTAAATGTGTCTAGAAATTGTTTGTTATTACATCTTTACTGCTTTCATATTCGAAATTATCGTATACTTGTAGTTTCACGTGATATACCTTTGAAGAACAATTTCACAGTTATTTCGAACAATTAGAAAATAAAATAATATGTTATTTGTCTTAATATTTCAAGTAATATAAGCAAATTTTCTTGCGGGTCAAAACTGACCCATCTCTGTTCGACCATATCCGCCATGCAACTGTTAACGTCGTAATCTCGATCATGGGACTGGATAGTTCCCGAGTAATCCCTCCGAAAATTCCGATCGCCGAAGGTAATCCGGGAACATATCGGCTTTTCGCCCTGGCGACGGAAATCCTTGTTCGCTTTTAGCACGGGAAACGTCGTTGACAACTGCGACTCGAAGCGTCGAACGGTCGTGTTCTTGTTTCTCGACTTAAAGCGAATCGAACGATAATGGTCATAGCTGCCTCGGCAGGAAGAGAGAAAATCACTACGACCGTGGAATCAAAGGGTGCGGATGGATCGTCAAGTGTTGGCGCGTTTTATTGCTCGATGGTAAGTAATAAAATAAAAATAGAAATAGGGATGCTTGCGTGTGCAGAGTAATAAAGATGTTCGTCTGCCGCAACGTAAACATGTATTAATGCTTTTATTACAACATTCTCACTCTTGGATTTGAGTAGTCTTCAGACCTGCGACTACCGCAATTGAAATTTTTATTTTGATTTGATTGGTTGAATAGGTAGCAGAATACGGTGTAAATGGTTTCCTAAACTGGAGCTTCAGGATTCTTTTTCTTTTTTTTCAATAAAACACAATTATGTCTACCGTATTACTATTATGAGAATTACTGCTACAATAGTTCCTCAAGAATTTTGAAAAAATTAACACTTTCGCTACTACCATTCAGTTGTAAAATCATTTGTCCCTACCCACGCTACATTTATAATTATTTTATTCAATGCTATCGAGGACTACAGTATACAATTTAAATGTATTGAATATACGAATTGAATGTACCAATTAACGTGTTCCACCTAAAGTGGCATTAGTTGAAAATTCGTATATTATTTGTTTACACGCATGCAATAGAAAATCATCGCAGTCACACATTACATCAAAGTATTAGGTGGACTGGAAAGTAATGTCGTTTCTTTCACATTAAATTCAAGCAAATTTTTTATAAATTTCTATTTTTAATTATTAATTGTATAATCGCTCCCGTTATCAATAGCCTTTTGCCATCTAGTGTGCAAATTGCCAGTGCCAGATCGATAAAAATCAATGAGCTGATGAACGATAAACAAGTATTTAAAATTGCAAAAACGACATTACTTTCCGGTTCGCCTAATATTTCTCTGTACGAAAATTAGCCAAATTTGAAAATCTCTACATTTTTGAAAGGATCATACATACATTATTTACATTTTCATGGAATATTATAATGTTATATTCAAAACTTAAAGTTCTTGTAACGCTCTTTTTAGATACAGGTTCCTTTTTATTAAGTTGATATAGTAGTCACCACTGCTTGATAATGTGACAATGCTTCATGTAATAAAGAATGACTTAGCAGTGCGAGGGTTAATGAATGCAACACCAAATTGATCTAATTTTTGTTTGTTTATTATGATCTCGAACACAAGAGGGTTACATTCCCTATTTCATATATTCGCCGCGATATGGCTATCAACAGGAAAATTAGCTCGCTGATGGTTTGACTCGATTACTCTGAAGGCAGAGTGTTTCACATCTTATTTGCACCTAACACAATGTTTGCTGAGGCGACCTTAACATTTTACAGTGTGAAGTAAAGAGCAACAGTATTTATAAACTTCTGTAAACACCTTTTTATTGAAAAATCATATCAAATTTTAATGTAATATTTATATTCGTAATATACACCTAACTTTTTTACGCTTCTCTCACGCGAATTTGAAGTTACACTGATTAAAACAGTTTTCCACATTTGAAAAATTTCTTTCATCTAGCACGATTTCAAAGTCACTGCCTTAAAAATATGTCCGTGTATTTTAAGTTTTGCAGCTCAATAAAATTGCATAAGTATGGATACTTATTCGTAGTTCTCTAAGTTTATTGAAGAAATTTCTAGATCTGATGTTTCCAAATAAATATTTCGTCATAAATGTATATATTTGTAAAGTTTATCCATATACCTACATATTCCGGTTCTATTTCCGGTACTAATCGGTTCAGTATTTCCGGAGATTACCTCCTACATACAAATAAACAAACAAACTTTAGCTCTTTATAATATTAATGTAGATACACCAATTTTTTTCACCAATTTCTGAGGAGCGTATCTACCGCGTGAAAAAGAGTTGGCTGTATTGCACCAGTATTTCACAAAAATTACACTGTACCTTACCAAGATCTCAACTTCACAGCTAACTAATAACATGCTATTCAAAGAAATTGTCTCACCCAGACCTAACTAATAACATGCTATTCAAATAAATTGTCTACGCCAATATAAAAATCATCTTTCAAGCGTTCAATAGGTAGGACACCAGTACTGATATGCCTTTTCTCGACGAGGAAACCCTTCTGCGTGAAAACTATTACAATTGGACTCGAGAATTCCGTGGAGGAGGCTTGGTCATCGTAACGATCCTCGGACACATCGCTATCCTCTTGTCCAGTGTCTGACGTGGAATATCCTTGACTGTTTTGAAAGGACCCTCAAGGATTCAGAAACACCGAACGACCGATCTTCTGCCTCTCGTTAGACGCGAAACGCGGAGACATATTTATGACGCTTCCTCGAGGGAACAAGAGGGTTCCTAAAAGCGGATGGAATTTATCAAAATAATGCGCGCTTAAGTGTACAATGTTTTATGACCTTTTCGCTGCTTGTGGTGTTTCAGAGTAAAAGAAACGCGACGGGATTAACCACGGAACGATAAACTTGGATGCCAGAAACGTGGGCACACCTAATGCTTCTTTATTCCTTCTGATTTAATAATGCTCACTCTTTATTCCATATGATTTAATAACACTCATTCTTTATTCCTCCGGACGAAAAAAGGAATAATGCGAATCCCGAGTTTATTTGGCAATTGTCATATATCTTCTCATTTCTTAGAATGCTTCTTTCGTTCTATTCACTATTAAATTGTAAAGGGATACTGTAAGGGACCGTTCAGAAACGACAACTTATTTTGCTGTAAACGCGGGGTATAATGAAACAATGGAATAGGGTAATCGAAGGATAATTTAAAAAAAAAAAATATACATTTTAAATTGAATAACCTACTCCTTTTCTAATTCGGTTAAAAAGTAGTCTGAATGACCATCTGTACTTCCCAAGGAATTAAAAAATATTAGTTATTTAATCAACATGTTATGTTCAAGGTATAACATACATTTGCAAACATTGCAAACTTGCAAAGCTTGCAAACACCTAACTAGCGTGTTTAATTCTTATCTTCTTCAGACGATAGCCTGTTCCTATCGTCTGTTCCAAAGTAAGCCTGTTCCAAAGTAATTATTTAGTAAATTGTTGAGGAAGTCTGTGGAAAGTTGCGAATCATGCAAAACCAAGAAAGGGCAAAATTATTGCTACCGGGAAGTAACAATTAACACCCTTTGCAGAGGAAGCGCAGTGTTGCAAAATTATTTAGATACGTGCTAGATCTGAACAATAAAATTATTACAGAAAGCACACATTTATGTTAAATAATAAATAGAAATGTTCGATGTTTGGTGGAGAATCTAAATGAAATTACAATAATTTGACGCACTTATAAAGTGGAGTACGTGTATTATTAAGAATGTCTTACATTATGGTTAAAATAGTACCTATTCAAATACCTGTTTTATATAATTCTGGTCAGAAATTAAAGTAATCTTTATCATTACAGGTCTTGAAAATGAATCCTCACATAAAATCGAAACATCGTCATTAAATTGCTTGTATTAAAAAAGAATTATTACTCATTATTTAAATTTAAAACATGTTAAACGTATTTATAAATTGACTAGAAACAGTATTTTCGCATTAACTTAACTTTTATATCTCAACAAGCCAAAAATATACGAAATTTCGTTCTTTCGACCGCAGTTCAGTTTCTCATTCCACGAGCACATAAAGTTGTGCAATTCTAAGAGTAGAGTAGGTCTGAGAACTTACTGCACCAAGTACTGCCACATAAAATGCAATTTACTATTGAGCATAATTTTAACTTCCTCTTTAAATCGCACCGTACGTTCATACTATTTCTATAAATATTTCGCGTTTTAAACGGATCTGAAAAAGTAGGGGAAAAAATTGAATTAATCTGGAGGATTTTCTATCCGAACGATTTTCTGTATCATGTAAGAACCATGGAACGCAGAGAATAATCCAATAATTTCGGGGGCGCGAAAAACGAAATGCAATAGCTGGAAAAATGAATGGAATTTTCTGAAACGCAATACGTTTGTCTGTACTTTAACTTCTCGAAGCTTACACGAGTCCTCGTCTATCAAAGAACTATTCGCATTCCGTGGAACTAGAGTCCCTACGATTTCACGAGCATTGCTTGAGGATATTCCCGTTGACAAGAGGGAAATGGTGTCATTTGTGAATTTTTTTGCAAGAAAAATATTAACACGAATAATCTCAGATTTTAATATGAAATTCTAGAACATATTCCCCACATTCTGGTATTTTTTAATGATAAAAATACAAACATAATCTGCTTGCAAAATTTGTTGAAGTTTAGACTGCAGAAAAAACATCGTTTCTAAGCAAAATTGAATATAACTATATAAATAAATAATTGACTATCTCAATTTATTTAGTACATAAATAGTAATCGATCCATTAAAAAGGGTTAGAGGAAGATTGTCTAAATTGGGCATGCTTTGTCAGTACCTTAAAGTGTACTATTTCTATCAAATAAATGGAAAAGAATATTTAAATAAAATATAGCCCTCCTTGGGTAACGTCGAATGATATCAGTAAGTTCAAAATATGATGTTTACCGAAAGAAATTATTGCATCAATATTACGATTAAAATACTGAAGTGTCTATGTATAAAACCGTGAAGGATTTGAAGTAATATGTTCATGATTTTATATGGAATTTTCCTAGTATTTGTAGAAAAAGTTATCTTTTATATACATAGATACGAATATACGTTTGAGATACTTATTTGAGAAATTGATTACTACACTTATGTGTAATAACAGTAAGTACGTCATAGACATGTATGCGAATTTATTGATAAAAAAATTATTTCTTAGAATTATGTTTAAATAAAAATGATGAAATCCTGAAGAAACTCGTTATCGAAATTAAAAGTCAATCCTGACGTCATGGACGCTAGATCATCCTACTAAATTCACAAATGGCTAAAAATGTCCCTTTTAAGAAATCTTCTCGCGCGACTTTACTAAGAAGATTTCAAAAATCTGGGACGAATTTATAGACGAATCGAATCGAAACTCCAGAAATGGATGTAAAAGAACGTCGATAACCCGCGAATTTTTCATGTGGGATTCGAGAAATTCGAGAAACGCCGTGCTCACCGAAAATTCTGCGAAGGATTCCACGAAATTTCTGTGAAAGAAACTTGGACCTTGAGACGATTCATCCGTCCCGTAAGTCAGAGCTGCGCACAGCGGTTGCAAACGTCCGAGAAATGATATGAAATCGTGGATATGTAAAATAAGCTCGATATTGTGTGAAATTTAGCATGCAAATGTTTTCAAGTTCAGAGATCTCATTTTATATGATTTCAGAACTCAATGGCGGGACTTACAGAACAGTAATATAGAGAAATGTTTACAGAATCGTTCAATTTGTATGTTATTTTAGAATACTGGAATTTCAGAGATCGACTATTTGAGTTTGATTAGTTATATAATTAATAATGTTTGAATACGTATATTTTTATATACAGGATGTCCCAAAAATGTTGTAATAGCTTGAAAGAGGTGGTTCGGGAGGTAATTTGAAACAACTTTTTCCTTAGCGAAAATGTTGTCCGAGGCTTCGTTAAGGAGATATTAACACATTCGCGACCGCTAAAGTGAATTCACGTCACTTCAAATTCTATTCCTGATTATGACAAAATTATGAAAATCATTTTGTTTTATACACTACATATTTACAACATTGATATTTCGAAACATATTTTGTAATTTTCATCTTCGCCCTAACGATACAAATTTCCGATGCCCAGCTTCAGAATTTTATTTTCGCGAATGTGTTAAATAATTTGAAATACTGTAAGGCAATTAACCAATTCAAACTTTCGCGCTGCGAGCGTAATCAGCGCGCGCATATACTATCGCTATCTGGCTAAGACAAGAGGAAGAGAACAATACCGATTACGAACACGGTTATGATTATAATTACGATTATAAATGTGCGTGTAGCGTTCATTTTATGCTCTGGCTAAGACAAGAGGAAGAAAATAGTAGCAATTACGAACACGGTTACGATTACGATTACGATTACGATTATAAATGTGCGTGTAGCGTTTATTTTATGAAGAATATATCAATATTGTTCAACCGAACGAATTAAAGAATTTATTAAATACCCCGGAGCTTACAATACTATTCATGGTGAGAATATTGAAAAATTGGTTAGTTGAGTTTTGACCGCGTTTTAGGGGATCTACCCCGTCGTGCAACGCGACGACCGCTTCGGAAAGTGGTAACTGCAGTCGTTGGCCATGGTTCGTAGTACGAAAAAGGAAGCTGAAAAAGCACGGAGAAGAGACCGAAGACTGGACGGGATTTAGCGATTTATGCCCCAGCCACGCCTGCTTTTCGTTCCTCGTACAAGAAGAACGAAATTGCCAGACAGGAAAAGTAGCGATGGTGGGAGACAGAAGGGACGACTCTCGCTTGCTAGCCGTTTGAAAAGAAACCGTTCTACGGGTGTAGACACCGGTATACATACGTACGTACTTCCGGTGCACGCGGACCTCTCGCGTAAATCTCACGCCGGAAAAACTCTCTCTTCCCACCCGATTCTTTCTGTTCTCCTCTGCTCGTCTTCCACGTCCGTCCGCCCGACTCCTCTGTCCTGTTCTAGCGTAACACCCTCGCCTTTTCTCGCTTTCGTCCGTCCGGCTTTTAGCTTTTAGCGAGCCATTTCAGTTCTGCTCGTTCGCGCAGCAAGAAAGACCTGTTTCACGATTGGTCAGCTCCTGCGCTGTCGGGCTAGTCTGCTTCAATTTCGTGCAAAAAGATCTCTGCAGGACTGTTGCTAATTCGCGCATTTAATCTCGTGCCAGGCCCACCGGTTTTTCTGGGAATGTAAATCATTGGTTTGTATGTCCGACCCCTGTGGTTGAGGTGTTGGATGAATCGCAATACTGTAATGTCTCGGACATGAAGACTGTATAAAGAGATCCAACTCCCTACGAAAGTTACTAGAAAACTGTGATCAAAATCCCGAGCTTTAAGTTATGAATATTTCGTCCACTCGCGGCCCAAGTGCGCATAGACTACGATATATTAGGTACCGGAAAAAGTTCGTGCGGATTTTTCAGAGAAAAATACAAATACTCAAATCTGTTTTAAATTGTAGGTTTATTCAACGAAACAATCATCATTTATCATCAATTTCATCAATAACTTCATCAATTTCTTTGCAATAAGTATCCGCAGTAATAGTTTGCCACGTGGAAGAAAATCAACGTGAACGATGCCTCGTGTAGTCCACCGAACAGTGATCAGCACCTTCTTCGAATGGAGACTCGGTTTTGGTATGGTCCCTGTTGCACACGACCCCTTCTGAACCCAGTGGTGTGATCGTCGTACATTATCATATTCCACCCACTTTTCATCACAAGTTAAAATTCGATCGATAAATGGATATTGCAAATGCTCAGCCGCAAGTATTTGTTCTCTTCCGTTAAACGGTGCGGTATCCATTTGCTCAATCGTTTGTGAAAATTAGGTAAATGAATTCGCTTTTTTGCGGTAGATTCTTCAAATTCGAATACTTGACAAAGCTCAGGACATCTGTTTCTTGGATTTGAACTTACGTACTCGATGAATTTTTCGTCTTCGATGACAGATGGACGCCCTGAACGCGGTTCGTCATCTACCGATTCATTTCCTTCTTTGAACCTTTTAAACCATTTCTATGCGGTTCTTTCACTAACAGCACCTTCCCCACAAACGATATAAATGCGTCTTACTGCATTTGCTGCTGTACTGCCATGTTTAAATTCGTAAAGAATAAAAGCATGAATTTTTACTCTTTCGCTGTCCATGTTTACTGTTCCTATAGCTACACAACAACGAAACAATTGAACTTCACAGAGCATGCATACCAATTACAAAGATCAAGCTTTAAAATAAAACCAAATTCATGTCTTACAGTTGCCAATTGTCACACGAAAATCGATATACAGTTACAATTAACGAATAAACCGCACGAACTTTTTCCGGTACCTAATATACCGGGTGATTCACGAGAAACAGAACACCTAATTATCTCAGTTCGACTTAAAGATAGAAGAAAATGTTAGAGGAAAAAGTTGTATTGTTTAAAGGGGCAAATATGAGGATATAAACAAAATTTCCGAATTTTGTAATTTTCAAGGTTTTTTGAAGGTCATCGGTAATTTTTTGGATTACATCCTATATTTTCAACATCATAAGATTGTAGCTGACTCCAAGACGAGTACAACGATGTGTTACACTATGACCTTCAAATGACCTTGAACTGAGAAATGAGAAATTTCCGTCTGATCAACGAAAGTGTAATTTCTTAAACCATTTCAGCACGTGTATACTGTTAATGGAAGGTAATTTCTAAGCATACATAAACATGTTTATCAATAAGCTACAGGTATTTACTACCGAGTCGGTTATTGTTATTGAAGAATTCCGAATGTATCAGTTAATCGATATCAGTTTAACGATGCGTTATTCAAAGGAAGAAAGGTTCAAGGTTCGGGTCAAGGTCATTTGAAGGTCATAGTGTAACACATCGTTGTACTCGTCTTGACGTCAGCTACAATCTTGTGATGTTGAAAATATAGGATGTAATCCAAAAATTACCGATAACCTTCAAAAAACCTTGAAAATTACAAATATCTGAAATTTTTTTTATATCCTCATATTTGTCCCCTTAAACAATACAACTTTATCCTCTAACATATTCTTCTATCTTTAAGTCGAACTGAGATAATTAGGTGTTCTGTTTCTCGTGAATCACGGTATATGTCATATGTCATATGTGTATGTATTATCATATATACAGGGTGTCCCAAAAGTCGGAGAGGAGCCGGAAATGGGGGGTAGCTGAGACGATTCTGAACAACAATTTCCTTTGCAAAAATGTCGGATGGGGCTTCGTTAAAGAGATATTAAGAGAAAACCCCGACCAATAACTTCGCTACCGCGGCCACTCCAACGGTCTACGCGCGCTCTGATTGGTCAGGGGTTTCGCTTAATATCTCCTTAACGAAGCCCCATCCGACATTTTTGCAAAGGAAATTGTTGTTCAGAATCGTCTCAGCTATCCCCCCATTTCCGGCTCCTCCCCGACTTTTGGGACACCCTGTATATGATATATAAACTGCATCTAAACTGCTGCGTAACAATATGCAAAGTTCCCTTTTGATCGACAATGATTTCTATGCGGTACCATTCCCAATAGATTTTTCTCTCGTAGCTATAGTTATTCGAAATTGGTTTACTGCGTTTCCAATGAAAGTTTGCAAGCGTTAGTTGTTTCGTCTTTAGACGGAACTATTTTTGAACGTCTACGAGGAAAGTTTATGTCCCATGGGATCTGTTTACCGGAGACGGACACTTTGCCTGGCACTGTTGGGAGCTGAGAAGATCCTGAGAGATAAGGGGAGTGGTTCTTGACTCCGTTCGTGGACTGTGTTTCCTTATATCGGGTTTAGTACAGTTGATACTGCTTGAGAATTCCAAGTGTAAGTCGAGTGCTTTTAGAAAACCGTTCCGACGTTTCGCTAGCATTGAAACTGGATTCGGCGGGAGATCGGATGACATGCTAATAATGATGTTTGCGGTTTCCAGTCGCAACCTACTAAAGACATCATATTGCATATTATTGATCGCTAATCGTAGATATATAATTGCCGGAATGAGCAATTTGGAAATGATCTTTAACAAAACGTTGATGTGCTTAGAATCTAAACTTTAGATGAATGATAATCAGGAGATACGAATGACACCGTGAAATGGGGTGAATAGAAACGAAATTTGAAAATGTCACGTTTTGTTGCTTAATTTGCATTATTTGCAGTTGTAAGGTTACTTATAGTCTAATTTATGTTTTTTCCAATTGTACATAGTTGATTATAGTTATATAATAGTTGACTAACTTTTATATAATCTATATTATAATTTCATAAAAATTAATATTTTGTAAGCTCCGAGGTATTTAATAAATTCTTTAATTCGTTCGGTTGAACAATACTGATATATTTTTCATAAAATAAACGCTACACGCACATTTATAATCGTAATCGTGATCGCTATTGTTCTCTTCCTCTTGTCTTAGCCAGAGGGCGATAGTATATGTGCGCACTGATTACGCTCGCAGCGCGAAAGTTTGAATTGGTTAATTGCCTTACAATTTAGCAAATATTACATATCACGCATATGTATGTAATCATGAGAAAATTTAAAAATTTTCATGATTTTCTGCGGCCAAAGTAATTAACATGAACTTTTGAAATTGTGTACGTTTATTTATTGGTCTTTATGTTTCATTAATATACCTTTCGATGAAAATTTCCTAATGTTCTTATCTCGTCATCTAATAAAATGTTTCTAGTCTCCTAACAAAGCTTAATTGATCATTTAACGTACATTCAAAGCAGTGTTTATATTTATCCCAATTTGCTTTGTGATTAGAAACAGTACCTTATTTTTTAATTATTATTATTTCTCAGAATGTTTTCCCTTAAACATTACTGCTCTAACAGCACTGACAATCCAGTGACATGTTACATTTACTTGATCCACCCTGTATACAATATATCTCGTCATTCGTTTACAATGTTAATATGGAGAAACCAACTTCTCTGGCGTCCCTTAGAGTCCTGCTTCTAATGCAAAGAAGAAGCTTGTCCGGTGTTCCATTTCTGACCCTGTGTGACCTTAGTCGTACCTCAGAGGCCCTTTGAACGCACTTAAAGGCAAGGAAAAATTATTATCTTGGCGTGAAATCGTTCTCCACCCGTCTCCGTTCGTTTCCGTATCGGCTGTGTCGTTCTCCCTGTCCTACCCCGACTGATCCCGATGTTCCTTTTATGCGAGCCTCGAGGATATTTGTCGCGACGTTCTAAGAAGGATCGCTGGAAGTGGCCCGACCCGTATCAGCAATGCAAATAAATACGTGCGCGCAATATAATTCGAATCGGTGGAAGGTAATTCGAAGGCCATGTATAAATTGGCACGATGGCGCGTGAAGAATTCGAAGTGATTGATCGACTTTATTTAAACCAGGGGAAATTCTGGCTGCATCCCTCGCTGAATACGGTCCAAAATTTATTTCCTACGTTCATCCAACGCCATCGTCGTGATCACTGCAACGTGTAATAATACGATTCAACCAGACGTATATTATCTACGCAATCCAGTATCCCATAGCGGCGTGACGTCGTTATTATGATCGTGGAACTTTTCAGGCTTTAAAGGCACACCTGTGGTGACAAACGTTTGCGATGGTATCGTTGATTCCCGTTCAAGTCTAGACACGTTGCTTTGCTAAGTAAACAACGACGATTTAGCGTTCTTACGCGAACGGTTAGCTCCTGTTGTCGTTGGGAGACGCTCCAGTTTCCTTGGAATCAACAACTTCAGGGGTGTTCTTCTATTTAAAAATTTTAACAGTTTCAAGACTATTTTCACGATTTTTTTGCAGTCAGGGTAATTAATGTAAACTTGAAATTTGGTACTTTTATTTGTACATGCATGTAAAGGATTCTGTTAAGTTTACAACTGTCCTGCTTTATTTATTTCGAAGTTATGTATAGTAAGAGTGATTGGATTTCTGTGCGCAATGGCATTTTTATTATATATATGATACACGATGAAATTTTGTTCCTAATGTTATACTATTTTATTATACGTGATATAATATTATAATTATAATTATTATAATAAAGAAAGAACGGTACATATATTGCGTGAAGCACGTATACACCTGCCGAAGGCTGGGCCGCGATTAATTTCGCGATCGGCGCAGCGGTTCTCGTCAATTGCCGCGCTGCTTCGCGCAATTCAAATGTAACACTAATCTTTAAGATACATACAGACATTGATCAAAAGGAAAATCCAGAACTCAAAATCGTTTCCTTGAAATTCATTCCTAAAGAAGATTTCGCTTTGGTACAATTTATATTTCTTTTGACGCTATTAAAATTTCAAATCGAAAGCTTACCTAATTGGAAATTGGCTATTTGAATCATTTTGAAGAGAAATAAATTTTTACAAAGATTGAAAGAATTTTATAAAATGTTATTTTATAACAAAATGGCTGCCGTTTAAAGACGAAGGTTACATTTTTTATATAAAACTTCTCAGGTTTTCTAATATGAAAAAAAAATAAATGAATCTGTAGAACTAGAGGATCGTGATTGCTCGCTCGTGAGTGGAGTCCTTGTTAAATCGGGAAGTTAATAAATGAATGTGTAGAACTCGGTAACTTCAAAGTTTGTAGTTAGTACATCTTTCGTAGTGATCGGAAGATTTTTATAAAATAATAGAATATAACAAAGTGGTTGTGGTCGAACAAAGGAAAATTTTCTTCCCTAAGACAGAAACAAAAATACAATCAAAATTTCGTCAAATATAAGTTTTAATTACAATCGACAAAAAAGATCTCGCTAAATAACCACATCTGAAAAAAAACAGAAAAGTCTTCTATTATTAACACAATAAATACGACAGGTATCACTATTCTTTGTATGATAAAGTAAATGTGTTTACAAGTTATTAAATTTTAAATCGAAAACTTTATTAGCTGGAAACTGATGATTGAAATGATCGTTTCAAGCATTTAAAGTGAAAAGCAATTTTTGCAATAATTAAAAAATTGTTAAAAAATTGTTAAAAAATACAGTACACTGTAACGAAAGTGTTATCATTTAAATTAAAAAGTTCCATTTTTCTTCTCTTCGTGCAATTCCATGTTAAAGCGAGTAATGCCAATACGTTTTTTACCCACTGTACAATAATTCCCTAGAAAGTTGTGCAATAACGTTGCCAGCTTTTTCGTTATTTAAACTAGCGAAATTGGTCGGATGGAAATAAGTTGGTGCCGTTGCCAGTCCATCCCGCGAGACAGACGGACCGTGAAGGGTTAATGGCTCGCAGTTGCGTCCGCGCCCTCGTAAAATGTGATCTATGTTCAATTAATTTTTGTACCCGCACGTCGGCCCGCCGCCGCGCCGGTGAGAGCGTCTACTTTCGCGCCGCTTCGAATTGCATCCCTGATGCATGGCGTCGCTGTAAATGTTGCAAGGTAGCGCAGCCACGCGACGCATTGCGCGACGTATTGTCGCAAACCCCCGCAACGAAACCTCCATCGTTTCCAAGCTGTTCTCGCAGCGTGCACCAGGCGACCCATTCGCGATTCCAGCTGGGAAGACGGCCTCGCCTCTTGCATATTTCATACGATCCGTAGCCGAAATAATCGAGGAACTCCGGCCCCGCTATTAAATTATTGATAAGAACCTGCACGCCAGAAAGCGGCGTACGTAAACGCGTGCTGACTTCGACGTATCTGGTCTCTCACCGGTAGTCTCTTGGCTCCACTGGCGAAACACCAGCTTTCTGAGCTGGAAATTGGTATCGATGAGGGATGACTACGAAACCGTGCATGATTTATTCATTTTGGCGAAAGCCAGTCCACGCGGAATACGTGATAAAGCTGGACTCCCGAGTTGCGCGGACTGATTACCAGTCGAAATTAAATTTGCAGACATTCTTCGTGGTAGAGGATAAACGTTGGTAACTATGGCTCTTTATCGCGTCCATCGTGAAAACTGAGAATTGGTGTTTGTTCGGGAACGGGTGTACTGTTCCTTTAATGGACTATGGGAAAAGAATGCCAGCGGTCTTGAACGGTTTTGAATAATTATTTTATACACGTCTGTTGGTAAAATAAATACCGTTACAAACAAGATGATGAGCTGAGCGGTACCCGTCGAGTGTTTCACTGTCCGATGAGTTGAGCTGACTCGAGGTGAGCTATGTGACGCTGTTAATATATAAATTCAGCCCGTCGGTTGAGTCCTGGATCGTGTGCGATGATCTCCACTTTGATTCCAATGAGCTGGATCTTGAGCTGGCACTTGATCACTTCAACTGTTGCAATGCGCTGACAAAAAAGTGAACCAATCGATGCGGCGCTGGCAGCCTCAAGGCGCCTCGGTTCGATGGGCCGATTCGCAAACAGTGTTTTTAGAATGTAAGAAGTTAGAAGTATAAGAAGGATTTCGGCAGCTGCTTCGATGAGTCGAATATTGAAGAGAGGATTAAGACATTTGAGGCTTCTGCGGCCTACTTTTTCATGAATTGATACGATACTAAGGCTTCCAAGTGTAAGCTGTGTACTTTAGATGAGGTAATCTTCAGGGTTCAAACGACATTCCGATATCAGGATCGTGGAGGATTGTGATGTTCTATTTTTTTTGGATTTGGCTATAAATTTTGTTTTATTAAGGGGTTAGGTCTAATCAGGATTTTCAAACTATCGATATTTCATTAAGGTTTATCTATTATATATATATAATACAAATATTTTATTAAGGTCAAGGTCATTGGGGATGCGTCTCCTATCGTAAATATTTGCCAATACCACTTTTTGAAACATTTAGGTCTTGACCCTTGGGAGAAGGGGGGGGGGTGTGTTAAGGGTCCAGATGACCACTATAGTAATCGTCAGGTCAAGGACTATCTATGATAAAAAAATCAGCCCGACCGAGGGGTACCCCGTTTTTTCAACCTCAACCCAAATCGCAAAATATCTTGATAATGGGACGACCAGGGATATATACCATACTCTACAAGATGCAACAGGTTTCACCCCGATTGGTCAAGCCATCTCGTCGTAATCGGGGAACATACATTTAATGAAAAAAAAAAGATATATACAGGGTGAGTCTTATAACGAGTGCAAGCATACTATTAACCCATTCGCGACTGCTGACGTGAATTCACGTCACTTCAAATTCTATTCCTGGTTATGAAAAAATTATGGAAATCTTTTTACTTTATACAGGGTGAGTCTTACAACGTGACGACCTCAAATAACTCGTAAGGTATTCGTTGTACGACAAAATGTTTCGAACAAAAGTTGCATGGTATCTAAGGGGGCATATAGTTATGTGATCTGTTTTTTAGTACCTTACTTTGTTATTGAGATATTAGTCTCGTAAACTTCGTACTTAGGAAAGATACTTCTACAACATACCTGAGTTTCGTAAAAATCCATTGGTCCCATGTTTGATGGATTTCCTTGTTAGTCCCGGCGCATCTCTCGCATTGCCATGCTCACAATTCCTCCGTTTCCGGTGGCACGATTCGAGATTTTCGTTTCCTTTGGGAAGGTCCAAGTGGCAGTTAATTTGTAATTTCGGTCCGTTGGCAGAACGTGGATCCCCGCGATCCTCGAACTTCTCCCGTCTGTTTCTCTGTGATATCCTCGTCTTACTTGGGTACGAAGGACCCGACGCAGGGCACACGATAGAAACCGCATCTCGACTCTATTTCAAAGTCACGAGAAACCCGGTGCCGGTGCACAGACGACGCGATTAACCAGCAGATCGAAATAAGCTCCGGCGCTTAATTAAGGCTAATCGTGTTAACGAATATACTTGCTGTACATTGACCTCCTCAGGGGTCCTCGTCGATGTGTCTTGATACCAATCTACAGTTGTAACCCTGGCGTGCTGCCTGGAAACCGAGGCTCATCCTCGAAAATTACCCTATATCCATCCAGTAGCGTGCTACCTCTGTGTATCGAATAGGCTCTCGTCGATGGCTGGAACACTGTCTCCAAGCACGGTTATTTCACAGTAATTACTCATAATGACGACGAACTCGTTTGGACGAGACGGGCGAACGGTCTCTATTTACAGCCGTTGAAGTATTAAGAGGTAAATACGGTGCTTCGAACAATTGCAGGTTCACGACTTCGGACTATTCGAGAGAACGACCTAAATATCGGGCTCAAAAGAACCACTGTAGAGCCAACATCGTTCACGGTATTCGTTTCTTTCGGACCAAAAATCAGAGATGAACGAAATTCTTGTCTAGATTAATGTTTCGAGTAACAAATAACAGGTAAATAGCGTGTGGTTCGTTATTTCTCCAATAATAAGTAATTATCATCTGAAATATGAGTTTGTATTTTTCGTTGAAGAAATGAGAGTTTATGTAAATAACTGATAGAATAAGTGTAACGAATTCATCTTTATATATTGGTTTTATTAGTTTTCTATTATTTAATTTCAAGTAATATTTTGCCTATCTTTATCAAAAATAGCTATTTACGTAATACTTGGAAGTTGCAAGGTTAATTGATTTTTGCTCAATCGAATAATCATATTATATCTTCAATATTCAGAAACACATTTTGAAATAGTTTTAGGCGTTATGAGAAAATAACTTCTTACACGAAGAGCTTAATTATTCACCGGTGTTCAATTCTACAATGCTAATTTTATTATATTTAATACTTACTAAATTTTATATACATAATTGTTTGGATCTATTAAAAAAGGACACCTTTGGTAGGGCCGGATGTAACAGGTTATTGTTCTACTAGTTATTTTTGTTTTATTTCTTTTTGGCTTGATAAAGACTAACGTTTTTAGTTCAAATATCACTGAACAAAAAGAAAAGAAGTTGTTCATATTGCCACAAACTTACTATTGACTCAAGTTACAATTACTTATTACAATTTCAAAATAGAACGGTCAATTAAAGAAGGTTATAAAGTTGATAATATTTCTCACTTTATTAAGAAAATTATGAAATATTTGTATAGCAAATAGTTCAGTTAGCATTGTTCATATACAAGATGTGGCCAGACGGGTGGTACAACCGAGCACAGGGTGATACTACATGTAAATATAAGTCGAAAAAAATGAATAACATGTTTTCGTTTGACAATTCAAATTGCACGTTAAATTCTATGAACGATAACTTTTGCACATCAAAATTTAAGTTTCCCCTGTGCGAAAGGAGTGCAATCGAACCAATAAAATTGCCTAGTGATCATTAAACTCCTTTATCATTTTACACGAGTACAGAAATCTCTTCTCGAGAAAAGGTATCCGGTGTCGAATTTCCTCCGCAGAAATCACAATCCCGAACCACTCGATCACCGCTAAAATTGTTTCGCAGTTGCAGTAAAGTTTCTATAAATGCACAAATATCTCTACCATAAATGCACAAAAACCATCCTCGCCACTGGGGGTTATAACCCCTTGGGGGTCAAGGAGTTCGATCGCTGGGCCTATCAGAGGGCCTATATGGCATAAGATAATCAATAGAAAAATAAAAGACATTAAAAGAAAAAGAAAAATTGGAAATAGCAAACACATAGTGGCGAAATATGAGACTACAGTTCCCATTCACCTTAAAATAAACAAAGACAAAACAAAGCAATCATCAGAGAATGTACGAAGCAGGAATTCGAATCCTAACCCGTACCGGGTTCCTGTACTTCGTATTATAGAATAACCCATCTAACCAGGTAACACAAGACATCTGTAACCCGAGTAACCCGGTTAACCCGGTTGTATGCGGGTTATAGTAATACAGTAAAAACCATAGTTATTACCTTGTTTCTAAACGGTAATCAATTTTATTTCAATATTGTCTGTTTTCTACTCTACTGTCCATCCGCGAGAAGAAGGTCATGCAAGTGCTTACATTTATTCGTATTTACTACTCGTTTACTGTACTTATGTAGCAGAACGGGGACGTAAACGCTTGCCCAGCCCTCTTCTTGCGAACGAATAGTACATATATTGGCATAAACAGTCACTTGAAGGAATCCCTATTTTGACCGGACATGTTATGAGTTTTTTGGAAACCCCAACACTAGCAACTGTGATAACCGGGCGAATGATAAATATTCGTCAGTCTTGCCTTAGAACGTGTAGTGAACGTGTGTGTCCTACATTCATTATATACTCGTACATTTTAAACAATCTAGTTTCATTTGATTTGAATATTGCCTGTAACTTCACATATCTTTGACTTGTCTGGATGTCTAGGATGTCTTCTTTTACTAGTAATCCACTCCGAGCAGGTTAACTCGCTCTTCCTACAATTCAAGAGTTCCTTCGTGGTTAGTATAGGTTAGTATGGGTTACAGTAACCTTTCCTTCATTAACTGGGTTTGGGTTAGCGTTCAGCAGCGGTTCGAATCCCTGGTACGAAGTCTACCTAAATGCACTAGTTCAGTCCCGCGTTTGCCCATCTATCTTTAAGGGAGACTTTACTGTACTTCTAATATTACGAATTGCAAACGTGGATTGAGACTGAGCAACCATATACGACCGATTTGTTTCCTCTACAAAATTCGCGAGCTTTCATGAAAACGACTTACCGAACTGGCAGGCGCAATTCTGTGAAATTAAGTGCAAACACCAGAAACTAGTTATTTAATTAAAAGAAACTTTGATACAAAGCTTCAGCCATATTTCAATTGCTTCTGGCTCTGTAGGTAATAATTCTACAAACAATAACATTCCTCAGGCATTGTTCATTACTGAGAAATAATTCAAGGGAGTGAGAGACTTTTCTTCCGCTCTCCCGCGCGTCACAGAGTTACAAGTTCAGTTGATAGACTGATCGTAAAAGGCACTTCTTCGTTTGAAGTGATCCTTCTGTGAGAAGCTCGAGAAGCACTGTTTTCGAGTGCATATCATATTGAATGCACAGAGAGGAGACTTCTGTATATAAAGAATTCTTTGCAGTGCAGGCATTGCGAAAAATTGTTCTGCTGTGGAGCGACACCGTGGAAACTAGAAGAACGAGTAGAAGCGTCATACGATTTCAGTTTAAATCGTCGAAATCAGTTTAGAAGAAAGCAACTTATTCTTTGTGAATGAATTTTCTTATAAGTTTAGTTTTAAAGTAATTATATATCATGCGGTATTTTAAATTACTAGCGAAGTAAGGTTTCGTGTCACTAATAAATTTTCGATTAGTTTCATGGCCATCAGAACGGAATTTGAATTCATTTCACCTTTTTAAATCTATTTCAATTTATGTTTGAATATCGAGTTTTATATGAAATGGCAAATTGAAATGTTTGCACTTGATAATCTTTTCAGAGTACTGAAGGAATCAGAAAATTGTTTTTATACAAATTATTAAATTTGAATGATGGAAACGTATTGATAGTAATGACCGTTTTAATTATGTCAAAAGCCAGATCCTTTTATTACATAGAGTGTATTTATTCTTGAGTAGTAGTCTGGGCAACTAGCCTTGTAATTTATTTACTATGTGTACATCCATTTCATACTGTTCAACAAGATATTAGTTTGATATTCGTCGGTTCTGTAATAAATAATTAGTATAAAGTTTTATAGTATATTTCGTTCATTCAAATAATATTAAAAATGCGACTCCATATATACAACTATAAATGTATTTGATACACAATGTACTATTCACAGACCAAACCACAGCAAAATCTGTTAAATTTGAAAGGAGAATAAGCGACTGTTTAAAGAACTGTTCACTCGAATAAACGATATGTAAATAAATATGTACTACAAACAATAATTTATTACATATTCAAGGGAAAATAATATATTAAGCAGCGAAATTCAACATGTATATATTTGTAGATAATAATTTATGTATTACAAATCGGTAACTAAGAATAATTACATCCGAATTGTTCATTTCTGTTGTTTTTCCAATTCCGTGAATTCTGCAGACAATAGAAAAAGTAATTCAATAGAAGAAAACTGAATGTTCAGGGTCGATGTGCGAAAACGATTTGTCAAGAAGAGGGGGACACGAAGGAACTAAAATTTCTCTGTACAGTGCGAAATAAAAGTAGAAAGGAAGTACTGGACGTTTGGTTTCGAAACACACTGGACCGGGTCCATTAGATCCGCCAGAACGGAACGGTCGCGCGATGATTTAGCGATACTTTCGGGTCGATAAGATTCATGATAGCCGTGGTAATTCACACGTAGGCGAGTATGTGGCACGTATGTATATAAATGGCACCGAGAAGTATGAAATATTGAGTCAGTGCCGTGCCAAAGACCGACGATAAATATTTGAAGAATTCCACGATATATCGGCGAGATCGGGATATTTGCTATTTGATGCGTTTCCGGGATTGACGTGATATTTATTCTTTTTCGCTGGCGCGCCTATAGATCCAATTCGCATATTAAAATTCTCTTGCCTAGAACCGAACTAAAGTAATAGATGTCATAGTTGTAAGGATATTTATTTCGAGGTTCGGCGTAAAACTGTCAAAATTCAAAGACAACAGACAACATATCATAGACAAAATCAAATCGCAATACAAAATACAAAATGAATGAATAATCAATAAATTACTAACACAAACATAACTGACAACTATAAAACGTATAAACATACCTAGTGGTTTTAAATATTAACATTCATCCAACATTCACACTATAATACATTACAATTAACATTCATTCAACATTTACATTACAACATATTACATAGTGAAATTAAGCACGTGTGAAAATTTTCAATTTTCCACACGCTGTCTGCTAGCTTTTGCAATATACTTACAGATAATGTTCGGTGTTGTGTTCTAGGTTGAAATCTGTGTGCTAAATCCTTTCGCCATATTTAAAATCTTTGGCACTAAAGCCGCCATTTTAAAAGAAAGCATATAAAGAAACTTTGTTTTCACACATTAATATGCATTTAATAAAATACCGTCCTTGATCTTTTCACTGGTTTTGAAACATTTTTAAAAAAAATTCTCGAACATACGTAGCTTATTTTTAGGCCTGGAGTGGCCTTAGCCCTTTTCTTCAGAAAAAGAAAGGGAGAGAGGGTAACGAAAGCGAATATACATATTTCATATGATAATAATTTTATTTGTAAATAACACATACAAACCATATTTTAGTTGCAAATTAACGTAGAGCTTGAAATAAAAATACGTTAGTCTTTTATTATAGTAAGCGTAGAGTCTACAATACATAATGTGTTCGAAGCCAGAAAGTCAGATATAGGAAAAGTAGGTTTTCAAAAGTTTTCAAAAGTAGGCAGAACGCATGCCAGAAAGTCTTGTTGCAAGAAATTTAAATGTTAATGATGAAGTGAAAAAATGAACGAAAAGATACACTATTTACAACGCACAATTTATTGTGTTAGAATAAAAAATTAATCTAAGATGTTTATCAGTAAATTGAAATACTGTTAATGAGAAACTAATAAAATTAAGCTTTGAAATTGTTGTTGGTCTTTTTTAAAGGAATATTCACGAAAGATTGGAATGTGTCAAAGGAGACTAAATTAAAAACACATTGGTGGCATGGATCTTAATTAAAAACAGTGTTCTGTATGAATAAAGGTATCAAACGAAAAATATTAAAACGAAGTGGATCCTCAGATGATAAGGGACGAAGCGTCCAATTTGCAGTACGTAGAGTCGCAAATTGCTATCCTCTAATAAATCGTACCGAACTAGGAAGAACGTTCGAAGTCCGTCCCGACAAGTTTCGTAGCGTGCTCGCTTTAAATCGCCGGACATCTTATCAGAGACATATTTGGAACGTTCTTCGGACAGCAAAAATGGTGAACGGGACGATAAACGTCTGAGCAATTACACAATTAAACGATCTCGAACGCAATGAACCGTGCTTTTTATGGATCACGAAGTTCCCCGTTCGCGTTCAATTTCATTTGCAGTGATTTCGTTCTTCAAACGATATCCTTGATAGCCGTCTTTACGTCAGTTACGCGTGAACGTCAGCTACCAAGATTAGATCAGGTCTAAATTTAAAGCTTCCGGTTAAATTAATTTAATGAACTCCGTCGAACGTCGAGCGGAGCTCTCATAATTGAATTAGTATTTATAAATGCGCCGATGCAAATATTGATATAAAAACCAAGCGGATAGGCAAACGGTAGGTTGGAAATAAAGACGATTTCATTACTGGTTACGGTTATTTTAACGTCTTCTGTGGATTTTTTTAGAAGCAGGTAATATTGATCGAGAGACGGACGAGATTTCATTAGGAAGAAAGAAAGTGTAGCAATTTATTCGCATGACGTTTACTTAATATGACAGTGAACTTTTTGTTGCGAAATCGTGAAATGTTTCATATTATAACTCGAATTTCAATTTTTAGTCGTGATTTTCTTTTAAATTAGAATTTTTTCATCTTGGATTCTTGTGCGTTCGAAGAGTATAGTTAAATATTATATTAATAAATTAGACATTATACATATTATGAATAGTTACAAATGAATGGTCGCTTTAAATGACCGGATCTAAAAATAAAATAAAAATTTTATTTATATTGTTGAATACATATTTCACCATGGAGAAATAAAAATTAAACTATTAAAAAAATGAAAACTAATTTAATATAATTAGATAATATGAGAATTAATAACATGTTTCTATATATTATAAAAGTAATAATATTTTAATATTATAAAGTTAATAAAATGCTACCCTTCTTTGACAAGAAAATTATACAAAGGTTTCAATTCAATATTTTTCATAGTTTTTCTAATTTATTTTTACATTATGTTACTCTACTTTCTACGCCTAGTTATTTACTTATTTAAAGTCGCACCTATACTTATAACCTGAACATGCTCTAAAACCTAAAAATAAAAAACCTTTAATGTTCGTTAAAATATCACAAAATGATTCATGACAACAATATGTCAACTTAACACCAATATTCTGTTTTTCGAATATTCTGAAATAGAAACCATGTTATAATTACTACCACACGTTTCACGCACTTTACCAACCGAAGAATTACATTTGTTGAAAAAAATTAATTTCAATCTACAATATACGAAATTAAACGAAGCGGAAAATAAAATCGCGGTATTGTTACAGTCAGTACATTTGGGATTGCACGAGAGAAGCGTTAAAGCTTGAAAAATCCGAAAATCGAATGATTCTTGTTAAATTAAAATGTTCATAGAGTACGTATCACTCGTACCAGTGGTTTGATTTCCATGGAACAGTTTGGAACAATCGAATGCACGTCAGGAAATTGATGTTTCAATCAATTTTGATCGTTTTGCATGTTCGGGATTTGTTCTATGCGTACGTTAAACAAGTAGGAAATTGAAATATAACGAACAATGATCATACATCACAAGTTTTAAAAATTGGTTCGTTTAATAATTACACGTGTCAATATCATGTCCTTATTACGATACACTTCCATATTATCCATTAAAAGAATCAATTAAATTTAATAATTAATAAACGTTAGCACAGAAAACTACTAGTCAGAAGTGTTTGATCGTGAGTTTAATAAGATTAAAATTTATTTTCATATACAGAAAATATTAATTTGGAATTAAACCTGACAACACATACAGGAAATTGATATCAAGTTAAACAAAATAAGACATTCTGAATAAAAAATTATTAAAACATAAAATACGATTAAGAATATGTATAAATCTATGTAAGATTTGGGATGATCGACGGTGGCGAATAAATTAGACGCACGAGAAATAGTAAATAGGATGTATTCGAAATAATGAAGGGCTCCCTCACGCCCTCCTGCCGTTTATTATTGTTTTACCGCAGAATTTATCGTACTCGTCTAAACGTAAGTTTTTCACAGCGACTTTGCCCTCCCGGCTAAAGCACAATTATGTACGCACGGGATTTAGAGGGCGGGACCCCCTGTCGGTGTTGTTTGATTAATTTAATTAATTAACGGCTGCAGGAGCTGTTGAGTCTGACACAAAATTGTCGTTTGCTTGCAGGGTCGCGCTGTTATCTGCGCGCGCGCGCGCGCGTGCGTGCGTGCGTTTGAGAGTGTGTGTGTGTGTGCGTGTTGGGAAAGGACGAGATAGGGTTGTAATGATATTTCAGCATCAGGTGAAATGATTTATTGCGCCAGAGGTGGCGTAATCGTGATCGAGATCTTGTTGCATTTGAAGATTTCTCGGTGTCTATGTTTCGAATGCAGGTGTATGTATGTACAACGACGTGCAAAAGTATTCCCAAGGGGGTGGTTTTCAGCAGGCATGGGAATGTTTTATTCAAATAATAGATACAGTTACTTATACACAGGTTATTCTACACGATTAATCAATTTTTAGTGGAAATAACCAATTCTCATTTACTTTAATGTAAATCGTAATTAATACAGTTTAGAAGGAGGTGTATTATAATTAATATCTTTACCATTCATTTCTTAATTGATTTGTGATATTTGAATTTTTTAAAGAAAACATACCATTACCGTTTAGGTCATGCATATAATTTTCAAAATTATAAGTCGTTTCCATAATTTTGAAGCCGAACTAATAGTTAAACAAATTACCGTTTAGTTTTTCAATAGAATTTTATAAATAATTTTCATAATATTAATAGGTACCAGAATAAATGCTTTTCCAAAGATACAAAATAAAAGGACAATAATATTGCTGTTTACTTCATATATATTTTACTCGGATATCTTTTAACATTCATATAATTAATTTTAAATTTCTGTTTAATTCTTCGATACAATTGTCTTAATTATTACCACTATATTAACTCATACTAAAAGGAAAGGTCTTCTAAAGGTTTTGAAAATATCGAGAAAATAAAATTGGTGTCTAATTCTTGCATATACTTAATATAATTTGTAATGATAATAAATAAAATATTGCTGCTTAATTCTTCGATGTAATTTCTTAAAAAATGTTCTCACATGTAATACCTACTACGAGAAACATGTTTAATTAATTCTAATAGTCAAAGAGAAAATACAATTGTATATCAACTCGCATATCATTTTTAAATTTCTATAAATAGATACAAAATTGCTTATTTATTCTCTAATTTTATTAATTTCCCGATTTTAAAAATATTATTACACGCTAAAAAGGAAAGCCTTCTCGAATTTTTGATGGTAAAGTGAAATTAAAATTGCTGTTTAACTCATGCACCGGTTTAATTCGGTAACGACGGTAAAAATTCTGAAATTTCCTGCTACCAAAAGGTATAATTACACATTTCACAGGAAGCACTGGCACATAAAACGGAGGGGGGTATATTAAGTGATATTTGAATTATATTTTGCAATTAAACCGGCCCCAAGAATTTAATTAGACGCATTAGATGACATAATACTTGATTCTACCTCACTGTACTTATTACAACTGCTCCTGCGTTTAACAAAGGACCGACAATTCCGACGGCCCGGGCTTCTGCAATTGTACCCCGCAACGTCGCTCATTCCTATAATTCTCCGCCAGGTTTCCATAATTTTCAGAGCGAAATCGGTAGACTCGCATGACACTCGGTATGAATTTCCAAGATAATTATCACAAGAAGTACCTCGTTTTCAACGATCGTACGAATAAAACGTGCATGTACATCAGTGTATATATATTTTTTACAAAACTTTTCTCTGGACTTCCCTTTTCTCAGTTTCTCTCTATTTTTAATCCCTTGACGGAAACTGACCAACTGAATTTGTAAATGAATTATTCAGGATTATATTACTTTTAGGATAAATGTGCCTTCATACGTTCATATTGAGAATGTAATATTTAATACAATTTATGGATATTTATTATTACATATTTGTTTATTTATATTTGAATTTACACATTATTTAATATGATCAATTTTGGTACATATTTTAGCGTTTAACGTAGTATCATATTTTTTTCACATCTTTACCTATGTACATTATTGATTTCATACTTTATTAAGTATACATTTTTTTGGCAGGAAATTTGTTATTTAATATAATAAATTACTATTTATTCTTCTACAGTCATTTATTTATGTTATTGAATTAGTACAGTATCCCTATTGGGATTAATCATAAATTAATACAATCATTAATATTTATGTTTATATATTTGATTATTAATATTATTAATCTAATACATCTAATACATTTAATATACTCCTTGTTGATAGAAAATTAATTATTTAATTCAGGACTTCTTAAACTATGAGTCGCGACCCCAAATGGGGTCGCATAGCGAAATCTTGGGATCGCAAAATTTTACTGTAAAATATTTAATATTTTCTTTTATTTATGTTACTGCAAAAAATGCAGTTTTGATGAAAAACAGGGTGTATAATTTTTCTAACTATAATAAATACAATTTTCCAACTTTTTGTGCAATTTTTAATTTTATATTTTTGTGTGTTTTTAAACAAATTCTAAAGCTATATTATTTTCATATGTGCATATATTGTTGCATAATCAATAAATCATCACAAAATATTTACGTATCTTTATTTCATACTTCTTGGGTTGCGAGAAAAATCACAATCATAAATGAATTGAATACATAAATGAATTGAATACATAAATAATTGTTTTCTTTGATAGAGAAGTCATTACGTTAATATCGATTAGCATATATTTAATTATTTATTTTCATTATTAATTTAATACATTATGTAATACAATCCCTTTCAGTAATAAATTGATCACTTCATCCAATTTTCCCTTATAAGGATTCATTCCATTGCACAATAGAACCCACAAGAAATTACTGACATCAGATTATGCTATGTTTGAAATAAAGCAAGATTAGTTCCATGCACTTTTGTCTACCACCGAAAATTAATGAATTATTCATCTGGCCTTTCTTAAGCGTGTCGTCCTGTATAATTCGACGAAACTGGTAACTTCATGTGCAATTAGAATTTCAGCGCAGAATATGCAAATCCACTAGCAATCGAGTCTGTGTCGCAATTGTGTGCACCTATTTCTTTTCGATTCTTCCCGAGATCGTTCTTTCATAGTTCCCAGAATCTTCGTTGCATTCTGCGAGCACGAACCGAAGCAATCCGAGATCCAGCTTCTCAATCTCGACGAAGATAAACAAGATTGCCCCGCAGCATCTTTACTTTGATCACGGTGAACAACACTGGCAGCGGCTGGCAAACCGCCGAAACGCTCTCGAGTTTTCGCGCTCGATGCGAATTCTGTCGCTGGTACCTCTTTCCCAACTGTTGGCATCCCGGAGTATCTACCTGCTGGCGTTCTATAATTATTGTTTTACCGCAGAATTTTTTGTTTTAAATTATTTATTTATAATGGTCGCATGAACAGCAAGGTCATTAGCGACCACGTATGTATAACACATAGTTACAAATTAATTACAAATTAATCACACATATACAATAAGTTAAACTTTGTTATATAAGTCTACACATATAAGTTGCAGTGATATCTCTAAGACTATTAAGGCAGTCACCGAGATCTGTCGGAAGTTTGAAATCTAGTCGTTTAGATTGGAACATTGGGCAGTCAAGTGCTACATGTTCGATAGACAATTTAATCCAGAATTTGGATGAAAACCAAACCAAACCAAACCATGTCATATGCCTTTTCAATATTCAGGCTGACAGCTACTAAGTGTTGTTTAGTAATAGAAGCATCACAGATTAGTGTCTCTATGTTTACAAGGTGATCTGTTGTGTTTCTATATTTCCTAAAGCCAAATTGATATGGGGTTAAAAAACCTTTGTTGTCAAATAGCCAGAGGAGTCGCTTATTTATTATTCTTTCCAAGAGTTTACATAAAGTGGAGGTAAAAGCTATAGGTTCCCTCCTTTTGTCAGAGAAGGATTTAGATAGCCATATTTCGTTATAAAAATTTGTTAAGTAGACCAACGCATTGTTAGCTAGGTACTTTAGGAAGATATTGAAAATGCCATCAGGTTCTGGACATGAGTTTTTTACCACAGAATTTATCACGCATGAAAACAAACAGGAGGCGTTCCGAGAGTACCATTCCAGCCACGCGATAGGACGCCCATCCTCGTCGAAAATTCCACTTCAATCTGGTGATTGTACCCACGAATAATCGTGCACAAGGGATGCCCCTAAGAGACAAATTTTAGACAGCCATTAGGGGTTTCGTCCTGTACTGAAGGAGTCGTTGCAATTTTTTTAATGGCAATGAGAGCACAATGAGTCCTTTAAGTGGTTGGAAGAAGAATAGCTGCATTCACGTAACGAAGCTTAATAGTCTAGTAGAGATTGTAAATCTTTATAGAAATTTTAGATAGCCGGTGAAGTGTTTGTCCTGTTCTAGAAGAATTATAATTTCTTAATGGTAATACGAACACAAAGAAAACTCTTTTGAATGATTACCAGATTGCAATAGTTGCATTCACATAACGAATCTTGTGAGAGTTGGTTTTGGTATGCGTGGAGAGTGAGTTAGGTTGGTATGCGTGTTAGGAAAAAAGGTTACAGTGAATCAAGTTAAAAAAAGCATGTGCGTGACATTAATGATGTCTTAATATTCTAATCAATTATTAAATATATTAATCACTAAAAGTGTCCAACTTTGTTCCAACTTCCCACATCTTACATATGTAGTAAGTTCTTAACAAAATTATAGACTGTCATTGGAAAGTTTTTCTTATATTACAGAAGTCGTTGTAAATTTTCTTAATTGTAATGAGAACGTAACGAGAGCTTTTTCAAATAGTCAGTAGGTTTAACTAACAATTGCTAGAATAGCCGCATTCATGTAACGAAGCTTAATAATATCAGTAGGTATTGAAATTTTTATGGAAACTTTAAATAGCCAGTGGAATATTTGTCCTGTTTTAAAATAATTGGAATTTTTTTAATGACAATAAGGACGCAACGATAGCCCTTGAAATAATTTTAACTGTAAAAATATCAGTTGTAAAAACAGTTGCATTCATGTTTTGAAACGTAATAGTATTATTAAGGGTCGCAAATCCTTTAGACAAATTTAAATAGTGAAGCATTTGCCTTGTTCCAAAAGAATTTCAATTTTCATAATTGCAATGACAATGTTGCAGAAGTCCTTAAAATGATTACTGGCATAGAACAACAATTTAAATAGCTATATCCTTATAACGGAGTTTAATAATACAAGTAAAGATTATAAATTCTGTTTTAAAAGAATTGCAATTTTCTCAATAGCGATGAGATCGTATCGGCAAACGTTCACATGGTTATTATCGTTGAGTAGCAGAAGCTAGGTGATTGCATACATTTAATAAAGCTTGATAATCCTAGTATACATTGTAATGTCTTAAACAAAAATAAAGCTATCCTAAAAGTACGTGTCCTGTTTTAAACGATTTGTTATAATTTCTTTTAATGCTGATTAGAATACAGGAAAACTCCTTAAAGTGTTTAGCGTTTAATATCAACTGTTTCACCAGTTGTACGTATGCAACGAAGTTCAATATTACTAGTCGATATTGTAAGCCTTTACACAAATTTCATTCTACCATTGAAACGTTTGTCTTGTATTTGTTACGAGCCGGAGGGGGCGACTGCGTAGCCGGGGCTTTTCTATTGGAAAATGGTTTTGTTAATGGCTTGACCAGTGTTGTTAGGTAACACTGGGTGCCTTGAGGAAGTAGACGCGGAGACGAACCTACGTATGGCTAACGTAGGGAGCTCCAGGAGGTTGGTTATCGAGGACGAACCCACGTATGCCTAACGTGGGGAGCCGCAGGAAATGTTAGTATTAGGCCTCGTAACAGTTTTTGATGTACATATCTCGAGCGGCAAAGGTACACCTTAGTGGGTACTGGACTGGGTATTATAATTGATCAACACTAATTAAAAAAATATATATATGTATATTCTGATATGCACCGAAACTTACAATTGTTATGAGAGTAATTGTCGCGGTGTACTAATGGTAATAAGTTAAGTTGTTACAAATATGAACTGAGTTTAATGTGTAGTTTCGATTCCGCGAAGCTAGAATCTAATCCTTCTCGGTTTTCACGAACGCGAGCAAACGGGGGACGACTACAACGATAAAATAATGCCTAACAGTAGACTACGTACTGTGTGGTTAAGATTTTGCTCGAAGGGGACTTGAACCCAATCTCACTAAGTTTCTCGTGTAGACAATTCGTAAGAGCACGCACAGACGTGTACGGAACCCTTTCTAGACTTTGACTAGACCCGATATGCCTTCGTCGTCACTCTTTTTATACCCAAAAATCATAGGCCAAGGGGTGGCAGGGAAGTACATTGCACGATTCTGAGATTTCCAAGGGACTACGCCCTAGCTTTGGTCTCGAATTCCTATGCCTACGCGAAGAATACCGGGTGCGCACATCGGACTGTAAATAAGGAAATTTAGAACGGGAACGTAACGTATTAAAGGAGTTGTTGGGAACTTAGCAGGTGTCTTTTAAATAGTTAGCAGCGTAGAGTAGCAACAGCCAGAGTGGTTGCATTCGATAATGAAGCTTAACAATGCTAGTATACACTGTAAATCCTTAAACAAATTCTAGGTTACCCTTGAAGCGTTTGTCCTGTATTAAGGAGGCCGTTGTCAATTTTGTTAATTACGATGGAAACGAAGCGGAAATCTTGTAAGTGGTCAGGAATGTTGAGTAGCATCTGTTTGAATAATCACATTTATGTAACGTAGCTTGATAATACCAGCAGACATTGTCAACCCACTGGGAACAATGTTAGAGGCTATTTGTTCACCTTTTCTATGTTTCTGGAAATTAGGAAAATGGAAATTGCAATGTATACAAAGAGAAATTTAAGACACTTCATTCATATGCAGTACCTGCAGAACTTCAATTACGCTACAGCGGAGAAACGCAAGAACGAAGATAATCTTCGTATCTCGAAAACATCATATCATACCTTTTATGGTGGTTTTCTTATTGTCGTGCAAGTTTTCGTATAAACCTTCAAAATGAGATGTTTTTTGTCATTTTTATTTAAAGCACATTCGTTTTATAAATTTCAAAATTGTTCAAATTATCTTAGTTTACATTATGAAGGATCACTTGATGATTATAACAAAATTTATAAATTAACGGACTTATAAATTAACGAATTAAAGGACTAATACTGTTTACAAAAATTTGTTCTTTCCCTGGTTCGTGATAATTATTGATTTTCTGAAGGAATTTCGCATCGTAGTTTTCATCACTAGAATTTTTGGAAAATGTGTTGGCTAGCTCGTTGGCAATATCTTATGGGTGATTTATAATTTGATTTGCGTAGTTTAGAAACGTAGGAATGGAGAAACTTCGTGAGGTTCTTCTAATTTTCTTGATTTTGTTCCACCAATTGCTATAGGAGGTGTTATTGTTTATGGAGTTTACATGGTTCATCCAAGATTTTTGTCTACTTTCCTTGACAGTTCTTCGAGATATGGATCGTAGTGTTTTATACTGGATTTTATTTTCTAATGACGGATGCCTTTTAAAAACATTGAAAGCATGGTTTGCTCCTTTTATTGTCTTTTTGCAGTTTTCATTCCACCATGGGACTGTAGGTTTTCTACTTTCGTTGATAATTTGGGGAATAGTCTTGTTCGTTATTTCATGAATTATGTTAGGAAAATTTTCAGCTATAGAGTCGATGCTTTCCTTATTATTATTGTTGACTAGAGGTAGAGTTATAACGTGTTGAATCCTGGTTAAGACAGTCCAGTTCTGAGGAATGATATTTGAGACATAGGATTCACATTTAATTCGATCAATTCTTTCTCAATGTCTCATATGGAAATACCGGACAAACATTAGACAATATAATTGTTTTATAACTCTTTATTAGGAGACGTAAACTGACTGTATTGTTTCCTATTATGATCTTAGAGTAGCTGGTAGTGATGTTCTCCACTATTTGTTTACTTGATAGGAATATGCATATACGCGAATTCGAAATTCTTTATACGAATCTGATGTTTGAAGGGTCAGTGATTTTCCCTATAGCATTAACGTATTCCTTTAATGAAATGCCATCGATAGAATCGAGAACTATTGCTTGATGTTTTTAAGGGAACAAGGAACTTTGAGAGGCTGATGCATAGCTATGTTTTAGTGGCATATTTGGATTGTTGATGTGGGGAACTTTCGGTGAAGTATTTTGAGACCTCTTCTAGTCAAAAGTTGCCATATGTAAGTACTTGTGTGTACCGGTGCCTGTTATTGTTCTCGTTATAGCTCACTCACTCGCTTACTATAAGACTTAGAATTTGTAAACACTCGCGACACGATACTAAACTCGTTTTGCCGGCTCAACAATCGGTAGACAACTGTTTGTCAATCTTACAGTGGGTGTAGAAAGTATTTGTACACCGATCAATTTCCAAAAAAACTATGTGAAATTGTAATTTGTTAACTCTTTTTTTATAAACAATGATATTCTACATATTCTTGGAAATCTCTAGAATAGATACAGTACGAAAAGGTTAGGTATTTTGTATAAATGAGAAATCAACAAGAAAAAACAATGAATCGATAGAAATACAGAAGCAATAAGTATTTGTACAAGTGTCAAATTTTTAAAACTTCGTTTAAAAAAATAAAACGAAATTTACATTAATTTATAAATCATTAATACTTCGTGGGATTTCCTTTTGATTTTATAATTACTACAACTCTTCTAGGTATTAAATTAACTATCATAAATGTCGATGTTATTCGGGGTGGGATCTTCTTTCATTCCTTTATTAGAGCATTTTTTAAGTCTTTTTTTACTGGAAATTTAATGTTTTCTAATTCTCACGAAGCAATAAACTGATGTGCTTATGTCACAAATTCTACTGTAAATTTTTCGTCATAAGAACCGTGCGAATACTTATTGCTTCTATGTTTCTACCGATTTTTCGTATTTTCTTGTTAATTTCGCAAATTATATAAACTAGTAATTGTTGTTTGTACTATATTCTAGAGATTTCCGAGAATATGTAGAATGTAATTGATTATAAAAAAAGGAGTTAATAAACTACAATTTCACACAAAAGTTTTTTGGGAAATTGATGGATGTACGAATACATTCTACACCCACTGTACACGTTCCAAATTATGTTCGTAATTGCAATGAAAGAAAACTGTTGACAAAAATGGAACCACTAAATCAATCTACTAAGTCAATCATAAATACTAAGTTTTATTGTAAAAGAAACTTCAAGGTAGAAACGTTGTATTACATAATACATATTCTAATGAAATTGCTTCTAAGAAAAATGGTGCTAGATATCACTCGTAAGTCGCGAGCCTTGTAGTGAAAGAATCCTCCAGGTGCTGGTTATTAATTACTAGTTAAATCAGCTTCCGATAGTTACAAAACGGATCAAGCTTGTTGGGCCATACGTCATCGCAGCCGTGGGGTTTAACGGTTCTCCGAGCGTTTACAAATTTAAAGGGCGTCGTATAGCTGTATTTCTAAAGGGAGGTCGGCCCCGCGTTATTAATGATGCGTTATCACGCAGAGGGGAAGTACCGTTGTCGCTTTGATCGTCATGGAACAACGCCGTTCGATGGGGAATGTAGACAACGGTGTTCAATTTGTACCCGAGTTTTCGTACTTGGCAAAAATCGTGGGAGATGTCAGGGTGCGCGCGGCCAAGATGAAAGTCCGTGCTCTGTCTCTGACGGCACTTTGTAATAATTATCGTTTCGTCGCGAGATTTATGGGACAGGCCATTCCAGCCACTGAAAATTTCTGACTGCGCCAAAATAATTGCGACGTTGTTTGCAGAGGTCGCGAACGACCCGTGTCGGCGCCCGGACCGCCCCTATTATTAGTTGTGCTCGTTCGTGAATTTCTGCAAAATAGTGAAAACAGTTTGTGGAAATTAGTAATCGATTTTTGAGTTTCGCTGCGCTTGGTATTCTAATTATCTGCAGCAAATATTGTCGCGTTTTATTGCGACTGATCCCTTGTTTGATAACTGGACATTTTGTTGCATCGATGGGGCTGATTGTGATTTTCGATACGTTCTATTCATTTACACTGGATATTGATACTCTTGTATCGATTCGTTCTAAAACATGCTTACGGAAGGTTCGAAATTTTTTGTATAAAACACATATTAGATGCAGCTCCAGGAATATATTAAACTAAATGATTGAGTATTTTTCGTTTTATTTAATTTATTCATTCAATTGTTTGAAATTCTTTATTTAATAGAATTTATTTATCGAATTTTATATATTTTTTATTTTATTTCATTTTCTTTTTTTTAAATATTTTATAGCTTCTGTTTTGTTTAATTTTATTGAAGTTGAATGTATGAAGTTGAATTGTATGAAGCAACAGTCTCGAAAAAAATCTTGGCATAGGGAATAGCTGGTATCTCAGAGATTTCTGTAGAAATGAATTGAAGGAAAAATATTCTCAAAAGTTAAACAAATATTACATAAATCTTTCTTTGAAAAAAATATCCATAGAATCACACAATATTTGGTTTTCTACATAATGTAGTTTCGACCCTTTAAACCCATAGTTGTAATTCAAAATAGTTTTATCCGTTTGTAATTCGTATGTAGCAAGCTAATATTTATACGAACTCTAAATTCGACTGAAAAATAAAAAAATTTCAATGAATAAGGAAAAACTAAATATATACAAAAATTAATTTCTAGTTCCTAATATATGATAATATATAATATATAATATGTATAAAATATGAAATACCTTTATTCGTTTGTAGTTTGTATGTAATAATCATGTATACATATATAGAATTTCTAAATTTTTCGACTGAAAGATAAGAAAATTTCAATAAACCAGAAAGAACTAAAAACATACAAAAATTAACTTCTTGTTTCTATTTATAAAGATGACGTCGAGTTACACTCGACATTAGAGTGCAAAGGGTTAATGTAATTAATCAAAATCTAAATTGTACATATTTTGATATTCCCAAAAATATGATGATACAGAAAGTTTGATCCATTTCATAGTACACCGTCAGCAATGTGTTAATATTTCGTTGCGAATTAATGGCACGTTAATACGAATACCGTCTCGTTTGTGAATGATCATAAATGCAACGACGCTGGCAAATCTGATCGAATTATGGAATTGCCAGGCGGATTTCAAGGAAAACCAGCATTAAATCCGAATTGATGCGATTGCAAACGCTGAGGTAACTATAATTTCACACTGAACCTGTGAAAACAGAAATTACGACGTAATTATTAAACTGGCCACCATTAAACGATGAATGATAACCCTCTCGAACGATCGATATTGTTAACAGTAATTTTAATTATTGATGAAAATTGTTAATAGCCACAAGTGTTAGAAGTTGAGATATAATGAAATTTGCTACTTAAAAACGTGACGAAACTTAAGTGAAAAAACGTCGTTTTGTTTTTAAGGTGCATCAACTTTTTAAATTTTCGAATTTTCTTGTTCCCATTAGTCAAATGAACAACTATATTTATACAGAATAAAAATTTGTTTAAACTGCTTAAAATAAACCAGTATGTACAATAAATCCCAACAAATAGATCCCCTATTAAGTCAATTATTTCCGAGAAAAAATAATCGGTGATTACAGCTACGACTCTCACGCGTCCAAGGTGGCTTTCCCTCTCAAATGCGAGAATTAAATCCAGCGTAAACGCGGAAACTAGGAGTGTATTTAGCGTCGTTAATTACTGAAAGAAATCGCGATGTAAATGCGCACCGAGGCTCTTTTTCCAGGACGATACAAATTGCATCGTTCGCAGTGGAGGTGAAGCTTGTTCGACTATCGCGGCTGGCGTTCGCAATTATTGTTTCACAACGGAATTTATCACGAGTTCTTCCCGCGAAGAACTTTTCGGGCCACGCGAGAGCAAACGCTGCCGCTGTGAGCCAGCCGCGCGGCAACTTTTCTAATTAATGATAATTAGCCCCGGACGAAAAGAAGTTTAAGACCCCGATAAGAAACGGATCGCGCGTAAACTGGATTTACAATCGTGCATTGTTCCTTCGGTATTCGATTTCACACCGTTTTTCCAGCTTTTCCAGTGGAAGTTTTGTCACTTTTCTTATTTTAATTAACTATGTTTGAGAAAATTTTTTTATTTACCAGATTAAATGGAACATAATTTTACAATCAAAATAATAAATGTTTAAAAATATGTGCTTTTCTTTTTTCATTTTTGATAGTTAAAAATAGAAGTCGTCTTCTGGAGTACCTTTTTTTATTCAGTCAATAAAGCTTGCGAGAACTTTCTACTTATAATATTTAGTAGAGCACAATTTTACAGCAAAATGATAAAAAAAATACATTTTTTTCTGTTTTGATAGTTACAACAGGACATTATTTTTTGCAGTACTTCATTTTTATTAGTTCAACGATTCACAATATTTCAACTATAGTGTATAGTCCTTTCAAATGGTACGAGTAGTACGAGATCATTGAAATTATAATACAAAACACGGTGTATTACATCGGAGCTGTAAATTCTTAATTACGATTACAAAACGATTACTTGACCAAGTAATTGAATAATTGCCATTACAATTACTCTGTCGCATGTAACGGTATTTCCAATTACTTAATTACTAACAGCAATCCCATGCATTACTTAATAATTACTTATAACGGCCCAGAAAGTAATTAAAAGGCGTCTCAAATCTAAAGTAGTCAAAAATACCTAAAAAGTAATTAAAAAGTAATTATAACTACTTTTTTAATTACTTTCAAGTAATTGCAGTGACATGGACATTAATTGTTAAAAGTAATGATTACTGTCTTCCAATTATTTGTAATTACTTGAAAGTAATTAAAAAAGTAGTTATAATTACTTTTTAATTAGTTTTAGGTATACTTAACTACTTTAGATTTGAGACGCCTTTTAATTTATACCTGGGCAGTTATAAGTAATTATTAAAAAGTAATTGAATTATTCAGTAATTAAGAATAAGGTATTGCATAATTACTAAAAGAAAAGTAATCAACAATTACTTAAATAATTACTTCATAATTCTAAAGTAATTGTTCCAAATTGTAATAAATTCAAAAATAATTATTACTTTACAGCTCTGTATTGCATAAAGTAAATAAATAGAAGAAATCAACATTATAAAAGGAAATTAGAACAAAGGAGGACAAAATAGAATAGCTTATAATACAAAAATAGATACGAAAAATTGTTTGTAGATTGTTAAATTACACCTGAAGTAAGCCTGAACATATCTCGTAATAAAGATAGAACTAAAACTTGTATTATAAGAATGCATGAATTTGTCGATTGTCATATTATATTTGAAGAAAACCTAAAAAATCTTCATAATAAAATTAGAACTTGTAACATAAAAATCCATAAAACAAATACTTTGTAACTTGTTACGTTATCCCTGCAAAATTCTGAAAAGATTGTACGTAAACAACTGCGTCCAAAATATTCCTCATCATCGAATATAAAATTATCTCGCACACACCATGTCGAGGTCACTTTCTAAATAATTCACAAGCCGAATCACGGACATTTTAGGCGATTGATTTTCGTCAAACGAGACCCGACAATCCTGCGTTTCCGTTCCTAGTAGAAGTTTTTCTCCGAATAAGCCAAAGAGTCGGCGTTGTTTAACTCTGAAACGCGTAGCGCCTTTTTACAATTAGTAGCTTTTGAAGGGAACGTTATCACAAGGTGTCCGTGTTTTTAACGTCCCTAGAGCAGTGACGAAAGGACCTCCAGGATCGCGCTGCATTCGAGTTTTAATGCTTGTTACGAACTGTAACCCTGCAACGTGAATGCACTCTGCAATTATACTCCTTGCTGCCAGAACTTTGTCTCTGGTAGCGAAGTTTTCTTCGACGGTACGTCTTCGGCTCGCGACTTTATTCCACGTGCAAAGGCTTTAATTAAAAACTCACCGCGCATCCTTTAATTAGCGATTTCGCGTTTCCCCACGGGAATTGTTCTTTATGGAAATTGCGCAAACGCAGCATCGAGGGAGGCTGCAAATCGAAAGGATAGCGTTCCTCCGAGGATCCTTCTACGGGGTCTGAACGATCGCGCTTATCGCTACGTCGACAAGGATGACTCTCATTTTGTCTCTGGTGGTTTTTGCGTGGCTTAGCAAGCTGTCCATGGCATGTATTTATGAAAAGGAACCTGAAGCGATAAAAGCATTGCTCTATAGAAATTTGTTTACTCCGGGGACTACTCGAGTTTAGTGCTTGTAACTTCTGATTAACTTCGATATCTTTCAGTTATCGGAGTACGATTGTTCATCTTATACATCGTTCTCGGTAATTCTAGTATTAACATGTAGATCATTTCCATAACGTATCATTAACATATCGTAATAACATTTTAAGTTAAGTTTGAAATAAAATTCCGAACAACTGAATTTCGTAGATATTGGAACATCTACAGGGTGTCTCAGCTGAGAGGAACCACCTAAATATCTCCCTTATTTGTTATGATACAAATTACGTTTATGGCACAATCTCAATTATTTTCATATTATAAAAATAAGAAAGACATTTAACATCTCCTTCAGCCAAACTATTCTAAATATTGAAAGTGATGAGTGATTCCCGTTCGAAATTGCCTGCGAAGCATTTTAGTCAACATTTGGATAGGATTTCCACAAACTGTCGATGTTTTTCACTACTGCCGTAGCCCCGTACACTGATTCGTTATAACGAATGGACGTCAGTGTCTATTGTGGGTAATAAAATATTTATGTTTGCAAGTCTCCGCAGAGTGTTTAGAACTGTCTCAGAGTGAATCTACCGCGTGAACTTTCCCCAATGACCGTTTCGAGGGTTGGTGCATGCAATAGACCGAATGTTAGGAACGTGGCAGTCTAGAGATTCGTATCTCGTTGTCGCGCCCGCCCATCGGTATCACTTTTTAACCAGTTCACAGCGGGAAAGCGTATTGTTTGTCCCGTGGTGCAGGCTCAAGGTGAGTATTTCTATTTCACTTGGAAGGGAGATCTAGTCGACTTTGCGTTCCGGTTCTCGTGTGAAGAGCTACTTTAAAAAGACTCCGATATCCGTTTTCTTTCATTTCCCTGCGCTCCCCCGGTTTCCACGAGGATACTCCTTGGTTTGTTCGCGCGGCAGGCATAGCGTACCACTTTAGCGGGAACCGTGTAATTGCGAGCGGTTCAAGAAACAGTATCTGGAAGGTAAACGAGCAAAAGGATGGTTGTTGGAAAAAGGAACGAGCGATGGCCTTCCCTGATAAGAACGGTGTATGCCGCGTTGCGCTTGCCAATTTCCGCAAAACCGCGGGAGTTCTGCTCGTTCTCGATTTTCTAATTTAAAAACTGAATAAACGAACGGGTGCCTCTTCCGTTCTTCGCCGGGGCAGTTTCCAATCTCGTGCACAATTCCGTTCCACCCCCGCGAACTTCGACGAATCGTTGCACGGTTCCTCGCCGACTATCCCCGACGACACTAGTCGTTACATTTCGGACGAAACGATTGCGGTAATTCCAATTGATCGGTACGCCGCAGACACATGGAACCTATTTGGGGTCAATGAAAATCATAATAGGATTTTGGTGGATTTTATGTAGATATATTTAAATAGGATATATATAGGGTGTCTACGTGCAAGTCCGGACATACGGAGGGTGTCAATTCTACAACAAATTTCCAACAAAAAATTACTCTTAGACATTTTCTTTGTGTCGCCTTATTCTCGAGTATTTTCACTTTTAATTTTGTTTCTGTGTTTTCGACTTGACACTCTTTAAACGGCCATAACTCCGCTAAATTACAGTGCAAACTTAAAACTAAGTATACCATTCGAAAGAGCGTTAAATTTTCCATCTCCCTGATGCAAAATCAAAATTTATTACGTAGGTTTAATAAGTGAAAAATTAGGTCAAACTTTACATTGTGATAATTTTAAAAAATTTGACTTTTTCTCTATCCGTTCTTCGGTTTTAAATACATAGTTGTTTGGCGGGCACTTCTTCGGAAAAACTTCCTCGAAGTCTCGGCTTTTGAATGGTATTGTCAAAAAAAATTCTACGGTAGTATTTTAGGGAGAAAATGACGTTTGAATGCAGAAAAACGGACGTTTTTAGGCGAAAATCAACATTTTTCAACAAAAATCGACTTGTCACTTTAAAATTAGCTTGACATCGGGTTCGAAGTATTTTTTGGTGACGCTTCCGAGTCTCCCCAATTAGGAAAAAAACTGTTTTTTTTACACCTCAAGCCTCTCCCAGCCGCGTGTAGAGCCTGAGTGAGAGGTGAATAATAATTGTTTTTGAACATGTATCCATAGAATTTTCATTTTTAGAGACTATTTAATCAAAATCTACCTCGGTGTACCGATAAATGATATGGAGATTTCACAACACGGTCGAATTCACAAAGCAAAAAATCGATGTTTTCGGCACAGATCGGATAAAAAAGTCTAAATTTGAAAAACATAATTTATTGGAAAAAAACAAAACCTTGAGGTGTAAAAAACCAGTTTTTTTCCTAATTGGGGAGACTCGGGAGTGTCACCAAAAAATCCACTTCCACTTATCCACTTTCAACAATGTCCTTAGAAGGAAAATGTTCGATTGTATTATTATTATTTTACTAATAATTAGGAAAATAATAGTTTCTTAATACTGCTTAGATACATTTATAATTTATATTAATTCTACGTATATTCAGTGCAGCACTGATGAATGCTAGTCGCGTATGAGAGTACAAAAATTTGGTTCTCTTAAAACATTGTCCTTCCATCAAAAACACAAATCCTCTCCCCCATAAAAATATCTTCGATCTAAAATAACTCTGATCTCGTTTTTCCATATAAATCTGCAATATTCAAAATTGAAATTTTCGCATTCGTCGCACGCGATTGCCTCTCGTCGACAACTGATATGTGTCCGAGAACCAGCTCGGTAACGAACAAACGGAGCCTGATAAAATATTAAAATAATTAATGGCCGCCGGTCAGAGACAATCGTGCGTTTTTCGACATCGATTACCCAGCTGGATAGAATTTAATTTATGGCGCGGACCGTATTTGTCCGGGCAATATTTTATTAAGCTAGCGGAATCGGAAGCGCCGTTCCAGCTTTGATGTAGCATCCACGGTAGATCATGATTCGCCAGCCGATCGATAATACCGATTATGAAAATAACCCTCGGACGTCGAGCCATTCAGCCTCTTTTGTTTGCGCTTACTCGTTTTAATGGGGCGAAGATGGAAAGGGACTCGGGCTGGGATGACGCCGACGCCGACGCCGCACGACGGACGCGTCACGAACAATATCTTGCGGTTTGACCCGTGCACGATCGAGGACGCGTTCGAGTCGTACAGATCCATTCAAAAGGGTTAGTCACGTGGTAGATTTACCTAAATTGAGCCACTTTGCAGGCAATTGCCCTGCAGGTTAACGACTACGACTGTATTATATAGCACTATCTGACAAATACAATTAAAGAATTGTATATTGTGTTGTTATATCGAGCAAACAATTCGAAGTTGATTTAATTCTTTATTTGCGACATTTCAGCCATGAAATTGTATTATCCCCTTCGGGTGTAATATAATTCTTAAATCAAATTTATAGAAAAAAAAAATAAACACAATAAAGCGATTTGTGACCTAACAAAACGTGTAATACAATTATGATAAGTAGACTGCGGATCTTTATGCATTTATAGGAAATTTGATGTGCAAGAAACTACAAAATGTAAATAATATGGAAGAATATACAAATTTTTGAAAGTAAAGTTCATGTTATAATATTTGCAGAATAAAATTAATTCCTATTTAGGTCTAATTTTTGTAGGCACGTTCACGCAGATTTTATTTTGCATAAAGATCCGCAGTCTAATGATAAGTAATGCGATGTCAAAGAAATAAGGAAAAGAAAAATAGTGGCTATGGAACATAGTGAAATATTATTAGTAGTCAAAACTAAAACTAATCAAATTATTTATATTCTGAGTTATACGTATTATTTTAGTTTTCACTATTTATATTTCACCTTATGATAGAAATATTAGTTTTGTTTTCCTTATTTCCGTGGTATATGATTCTATTATAATTACCCACGTTTCATATAGTTACAGACTGCGTTTACTATGTTTAATTATTTTTCGTATGGTTAATAATAATTTTATTATATTTAATATTTTCCATATCATGATTTGGACTTTCACAGGCATTCTGAATTTCTATAAAATTATGTTTAGAATTTCATTACACCCGAAAAGAACAATACAATTTCATGGTCAAAACATTCTAAATAAAGAAATAAATTAATTGTACAATGTCCGTCAGATTTAATCAAATAATATATAATATACAGTTCTGCTATCAAATTTATTTCGTGCGAACAGTCACACAGAGAAAATTGCTGTGAAGACGTCTTTTTTACAATTTTATCGGAACACGTTCGAAATTTAATTAAAATTTTCGAATCTCCGTTAAGCTGGAGGTTTAACGAATATTGCAGGGGATTACAATCGCTCAGCCAAATTGATGTTCCAAGTATCTGTGAATTCGTCGTGTCTTAAATCTCGTTATATCGTTACGTTATAATGAACAAAATTTTCCGTTTCGATTAACTGTTTCCCATGGTGATTGCATAACGACATTGTAATGGAAAAGAGAACATTTTTGAAAATTCGTTCAATAATTAAGCAATTATGAACAAATAATGAAAATCGAATGAGGTTCTTGGAAACGATAATGGTCGATATTTCGCGAGTTATAACGCAAAAAAATGAAAACAAATAAAGCGCGGGTATTTTGCTTTCTTAAATAAAAATGTATGTAATATCTATGATATATTAATTAAAAGCATTGTTGTTTAATTCATTTTGTATCAAGACACAAATATAAAAGGATTGCTGTATGATAATATAAAAGTTACAAGTAATGTAGTATAATCGAATGTATCATAACATACAAATCATTTAATATAAAAAAAAACTACAACAATCCTTGCTTATTTACTTACTTTTAAAAATTTATCTAAGTATAGTTTTTCCTGACGAGGATCATCATAAATTAATCGAAACGTCGTATACTACGATACTGCTATGATAGTGTTTATTATCATACATAATTGATTCCATTGTTTATGTACCACATTAGAAATTGTTTTTAAAACAAATAAATATTCAACTTAGAGTCATCGCTACGCAAAAAAGCTATATTTTACATTAAACTTTCGATCTTGGGGAGGAAAATGTTGTTTTATATTTCTAGTATCGTAGTTGAAATTTGTATTCGACTAACGGCGAACCCCGTGCACGTGACCGTGTCGCGAAAAGTGTATTAATTAGTCGCTAGAAAAACTGCGAAGAAATGACTGGTGGATTTTTATTAAAGCTAATATCACTCGGTGCTGCGACCGCTGGCCGCAATCGTGCACCGCAGCAGAGGCACGTCGCAAATTAACAATCGCATGGAAGGGAAGGTTAATAGCGGCTAATGAATTCCTAAAAGCGGGTCGTGGCGTTGCCAGTATTTCAAGTATTTTCTCTTCGTCGACGAGAGAAGTTGGCGAGACGAGGGACACGGCACCCCTAAACGCAGCCAGTGGCAAATCCCTGTCACTGACGTAGGACATAAGTCTCTAAATGAAATAGAACAATTATTGTTGGAAGAAGAAATGTTTGCAGGAAACAGAGCTGAGGAAACCCATGATCAGGTACAACGAGGAGAAACAGCATTTGGAGCGTCACGAGGCAGAAATAGATTTCACAATGGTAAAGCTTGTTACATATACGGTCTGTTTAAAAAGAAACCGAACTTTTGCTATAAAAAGAAAAAAGTACAAGTAAAGTTTTTACACACACGTTTATTTACTCAAAATAATCTCCCTCTGCGTCAATACAGCTTGTAGACCGCGTAATTAACATTTCGAAGGACGTTTGCATCTCCTGTTTTGGTAGCCCGTTTAGTACGGCGGTTACAGCGGCCTGAATCTCTGAAACGTTGCTATAATGTGTCTCTTTCATTGGAATTTTCAACTTTGGGAAAAGAAAATAAACGCAGGGTGACAGATCAGGCGAGTAGGGTGGATGATCCAAGGTAACAATGGCTTTTTTAGCCAAAAATTGACGCTCAATTGCGGCTTTGTGTGCAGGTGCATTGTCGTGCAGCAACATCCAACTTCGTCTTCAATGGACTCTCGATCGTTTTTAAATCGAGTGAACCACTCGTAAACTTGTGTACGGATTAGGCATTCAACCCCATACACTTGTTTTAATAACGTAAGCGTTCCGGTAAAAGTCTTTTTCAATTTAACGCAGAACTTAATATTAGCGCTTCGTTGCGGTATTTCAACAAGCGTCACAAAACGTCCGTTATATTTCGAGTCACACAACGGAATATGAACGATCGATTCAAATGATACTGTGCACGGTCAACAATTAACGTTCAACCTATCGTCTTTTATTATCTGTAACTAGATGGCGCGATTAGAACAAATTTTAGAGCAAAAGTTCGGTTTCTTTTTGGACAGACCGTGTATGTGGGAGAAACAATCATTTGGCAAGGGACTGTTTTCGCAACACAAGTAAACAACAAAATTATAATAACTATAGAAGTAATAATAATAATAATAATAATCACAATTTTTAGAAATAGAGAAACGTATCGTGGAAGCTATAAAAGTAGACCAACAGAATATTTATAGTTATAGCGTCCGTAACAGTTTGATTGCTGATGTATTCAGCATTGAATTGGTCTCATGGCTTTGCCAGCCAGATTCTGGTGAAAAACAGGACGATATCACGGCCCGGACATGGTCGGAAAAAGTGCTGCGATATCAAGTATTCATCGGCCCTCGCCTCGTTCGGGACCATTCGCAGGAACCTTCCGATTTTACGAGCGATTTGCGTATACTGCATCGAGTCGCACAGTTGGCTAACTCAATCGGGAACTGCGAAGCGAGCCCCACACGAGCACGGCATACGAATTCGCCTTGAAACGTTCTGTTAAACCGCCACGGTTACTAAGTTCATTATATTCTTCGCTACTATCCGTGCTCCCTTCAAAGTTTGCTGAAGAATATTGCGCGGAAGAAGACCCGAAGGGCCTTCGCCTGATACCTCCTTTTTACTTGATACTTCTGCAATCGCCCCCGCAGCACTTCCTTTAACCCTTTAGGGACGATGAATCCACGTATACGTTCGAAAAAAGCCATTGGTGTGGCTGATGGACTTATGTACTTAGTAGGTATTTGACGAGCATAAGCGATGAAAACATTAAGGGGGTATTCTTTTATTAGGTTGTCCCAAACGTTTCTTTTGTTTTAGTAGTAAGTAATACATATAATGATATATGACTCTCAGTTAGGTTAGGTTTGATTGAATAACTGCAAAATGAGTTTCGCTGTGGAAAGAGATTTTTTTATTTTATTAATTATGTTACTATATTACATTACTTACAATGGGTTCTTACCTGTGGAAAGAGAAACGACATTAAATGTCAATTATTCGCTCTTTCACATTCACTATTCTCTTTTTATCTCTTCTGAGTTCTTTTCTCCCTCCCGCAGCTCCCTCTGTCGCGCCGTAAGTGCGCGAGGTTATTTTGAAAGAAGTACCCCGTACTTTCTTTGCATACATATACAATATTTTAGGTTTATGTTACATTAACTGCGCCCCGCGGTTTCACTAGCGTGGAATACTATTCTTATTCACGTAGGTGCAATAAATAATTACTGTCGAGTTTATGTAAGTATGTACATACAAGTTAAGTGCTTCGTAACAGCTGAATGCATTTAACTGGGTGTAATGTAAAGATAGATTTTTAAAAGTAAATATTAACGGCGAAGTCGGTCGTGTGATGAATGACTTATAATTCACTTCTCTGTGAATTATTTTTATTTTTCATTATCTCCTAAACTATGCGACTAAATAACACACCTGTACAGCAAATATTATCTTCATGAAATTTCGCAGATGATAAAATGATTCTTTTCTATTTTTCTGGTTCTGTAGTAATTTTCATGATTCTTTTGTAATCAGAGTGATTAACATAATAACATACATTTTTTAAAGTTTGGTACGTTTATTTATACATATATGTGTAAGATTCTGTTAAATATACAACTGTCATGCTCAATTTATTTCAAAGAATGGATTCAGAATATTCATGTTATTTATTTCATACGCCCTAGTAGCCCGATTTGATGAAAAATGATTCTGTTTTATTCATTACGAATGTTATTATCACGTGAATTGGAGGACAAAACACTGATAGAATTTCGACAAAATGGCAGCACTTTGGAATAAGCTTGACTTTAGAAGTATGAGTAAAAATTAACAGGAAATACAGATGTACTTCCAACAACATGTTTCAAAGATTTATTTCAGAAATATGACACGTAAAAGGAACCGTTATGTGTCCGTTGTTGACGGAGAGTCGTAAGATCGATAATGCCTTTCCTATGTACTCAATACGCGTTCCCAACCGGAAATGATCGAATGAGATTTAAAGCAGAATCAAAAGGAATATCGCAAGATGTTTAACACGTGAAAATACGCAGATATTCCTGTCTAAATTTCGTATTAATGAATAATTTCTGAAATAATGTTTATACAATTTTTATTTTATTCAAATTCATAGAAGTCTGTAATTTAGCAAAAATACTTTTAGATATTTCCATGAAGAAGATACCAATATGGGACGATAGGAGTTAAATGAATAACTTATGCTATTATTATAGTTTTATTCTCAAAACCCTAATTCTCCAATAAACAAAATAAAAGAAATACAAAGTACATGAACTCGATAAACTTACGTATACATAAAAATTATTCAAAATGTGACAATAGCAATGCACCATACTTGAATTATTTATTATAACATTATTCGAAATGGGTATGGATTGAAAATAATGTGTCGTAATTTAAGAAGCATCATTAATTATAATTTATAATATATTGATTATATAGTAATTTTTATCAAGTAACTAAAATAATTGAATTTTCAAAAATTGATTTGAGTAGGAAATTATTTTATAATTAACTAGTGTTTTGAATTGAAATTGTAGTGTTTTGAAATGAAAATAATTTACAAATCAACAAACATTATAATAGTGTACATAATGTATAATATGGAACTCCTTAAATCACACACTTTACAATTCGTATATTTTTCTACTGATACCAATTTGAATAATTCAAGTACGCTGCGTTATTCTAATCATTCATTAATAAATGTCTACATCGACTGCCCAGTGATGTCAAACAATGATTTTACACACGCAACGAGTTATTTGATTTGTCTAGTACGTTTGATCCTCGCACGTCCGATTTTCTATTACGTACGCAATATTATTTCCTGTTTCTCCCTTGAAACGATGCACACCATTTTGCATCGCATGTCCCTATCAACTCTCCTAATTGGAGTTGGTTGGTCGAGAACACGCTAATTTTTCAGGGTAGGGTTCGTGGATGAACCCTGATTCGATTCAGGGAAATGCGCGAATTCTCGACGCTTACGTTAGTTGGCGAATCGAGGAATAATTCAGAAGATCGCGTGATATCTGGAAATAATTTTTCATTCGTGTTCCGCGAAATGATTGTAACAATCATATGACAGAACATTAAACAATAACATGAAGCTGCGTGGAAGAATAATATAAGTGGACAATTTCATTTATTTTACTCGTGTTAATTTCTTATTTCCGTGTTCCTACTTATTCAATATTTAGTTAGCATGGTATCGATTCGTTCGGTACAAGAATAGCCTCGCATAATTGACTATCACCATTGTAATCAGACAGTTATTTAGTCTATCGAGAATTTTAATGTAGCCTAATGAATATAATGTGAGATTTCAGTTTGCATGTATTTACATTGTGTCAGAGTTACGTTACTAAATTAAATTACTGTATCTATATACAAATGAATCTATAATAATGAGTATTGTTCAATTTAATTTTGCCTTATATTATCTAGAAATAGCTTTCTATGTGTTTTCAGAGTTTAATAATTTATAATATATAATTTCTGTATTAATGGAAGAAATTCTCCTTGATTAACATTTATCACATATCTTTGACAGAATAAAAAACAAATGAAAACCATGGCCTATATGAAAAAGATACACTGTTGGATTTTCTGATTTTGTTATCGTTAATACAAAGTGTTCAGGGACAAGTACAACTTGACAGAGAGGAATTATAGATGTTAACAAACATCGTACATGTAAGACAAAATTTGTCTATACAAAGTTTTTTTTAACGTATCCAACCATTTCACGTTATTTCTACTTGAGTTGCCGTTGGAAAACATTAATTGGTAGTATTATCTATTTTAATTTCTAAGGATATCGATACTTTTGTGTAAACTTATTTTTAAAATTATTTTGGGTATTTTAACACAACATAGTCACTAAAATTGTGACTAAACACAATATCTAAAACAATAGTTACTTGAAATTAAAACTACTTTATAATAAGATATTGGTAGTGTTTCAATTGCACTTCGCTTTTTACATTATTTTCTTTCCTTTCTCTTTGTTACTACATTTCAGTTACTATTTACATATGTAAATTGTTTTCTTTCTCATCAGGATCATTTCTTTAAAAATAACACGGGCAATAAATACAGAAAATAAATAAATAACAGAAATATCAGTTTCAATTTGTATATATTTCAACTAAATATTATAATTCATCATTGGGGAGGTTCACTTGTTATAATTAAAGAGAAAATCCACGCAACGTGCGCAATTGGAATATTGAAGAATATTGATTTCATGTTTTTCCGTCGACTGATATCCATTTGCCGAAAATAGAGGCTACCCTCAAAACTGTGGATAAAATACAATACTGTCGAAAAATATGGTCAATACGAAAAATATTTACTGATGTTTACTGGTGATTAGTTAGGAAATCTAAATTGAAATGACATCAAGTTATTATTACAAGTCAGTTATTACTAGACTGCGGATCTTTATGCAAAATAAAATCTTCGCGAACGTCCCTATAAATATTGAACCTAAATAGAAATTTATTTTATTCTGCAACTATTATAACATGAACTGTACTTTCAATCTTTTTTATATTCTTGCATATTGTTTGCATTTTGTAGTTTCTGGCACACTCAAATTTTCTATAAATGCATAAAGATCCGCAGTCTAGTTATTACATACATCTCTACAACTTTTAATTTATAAAGATATAAATAAATGTTCAAAATAAAAATTATCCTATTTCGTCAAAATATTATTTCAATCAATTTAAAAGTAAAAATGAAACACCTGGTATATTATTTGCCCAATTACAAAACACAAAGCAAGTAAATACAGTAATAAATATCGTTTGTTCAATAAGAATTACAATTCGTGTTACAAAATAAAGTTCCATTCCACAGTGAAGCAATGAAAACATATCTCAACTGTTTAATAGAGGGAAAGTCGAGAATAAAATCGTGACACGCTGTTTTCATTCGCCATCTGTTATTCGAATAAATTTTTCCCCGTCTCTGACACCCTCGTGTATGTCGACTGCAACGGTGTACTAATTCAAAAAATTTCACGTACAAGAGATCACCGCGGACAAGCGCGGTAACACCGCGAATGCGAGCAACACCAGTTGTGACCGTCATGAATATAAAGAAATTGGAACGCCATGCGATGCCATGTCGTCGAGTACGCGTTCCCAGGGACGCGTTGCATCCCACAACGCTGGCTCCGCTCTCACGTACCAGCCAGGATCTACTTTTCTTCCTTCGTTTCTTTATATTTGGTTCCTTCGTTCCGTTCGTCTGGTTTCTTTCTCGAAATGAAACCTACTCCTTCGTTGAGGCAGCGCTGTCTTGTCTCCTGGCTCTTTACGTTTCGTTTGTTTGCAACGTGTTTTCTCTTGCTTCGACCCTTTATCTACAAGATAAGTCGGTTCGAGAAACTTCGTCGTATTCCATTCGTCCTGGTTTCTATTGCTTTTGTCCGCACTACCTACGGTGCTCGTAAATATTACCATCTGATATAATTTGCTTGCTGTTTGTCGTTGGGGGCAGTCATCGAAGGAAGATCGAGTAGGATTAACTTTGAAAATGGTACTTCTATTCAAATATATCTGAGATATCCTTGAATTCGTGGTTCAACGTGATACGAATTGAGAGTTTTTTGTCGTCCTAATAATTTTGTCGTACAACATTTACACCCCCAGCCCCCGCATAAAAGAATCCCACAAACCTACTCAGACAGTATTTTCATGTAGATAGTATATACATTAACTATGTATATGCAATATTGCCCCCCTCCCCGCATCGCTAAAACAAATACATCAAACCCTCTCAGACAGTATTATCACTATACATGTATATTAACAGCATTCAATATTGCCGCCCTCACCAAAGACTAACTCAAGCAGGAATACAAATTTTTTATTTTGCGCCGATTACGAAAAGGTTATTTAACATAATCTAATATAAAGGAAATAGAAATTATTTCATACCTCTAAGCAATTATATCTTGAACTGGTGAGTATTCATATAAATTAACTAGAAATTATTTCATACTTTTTAGTGCAATTTTAATGTTTTTCGAATTCGGTTATATTCTTTTTAAAGCACGTTGTGCGGATAGCAGAACATGCGGATAATAGAACGTCCG
>NC_071976.1:19332530-19450914 GCF_026283585.1 Hylaeus volcanicus
TGGCTGTTTTTTTCGAAACAGTACTTTTTAAAGCGCGGGGGGCTTTACAGCTTCAACGGATTAACCGATTCTCATGAATCCTCTGCCAGTTGAAAGGAAATTCAATTTGCGGAGCCATCGCGAAGCAATTTTTGTTAAAAATTAATTTACATATTTTTTTTTCGATCATTGATGCGAAAAAAAACAGCGAAAAAATTCGGGTCTTTTCAAACGGATGCTATTTTCCTATCCAAAGGATTTTTAGAAAATCACAAACAGTAAGGCTCCCTCAAATTTATTCTACTGTAATAATTCGAAATCCCGTTTTTGGTTCGGATAAACTAGCAGGGCTGTGAAGCGTCCCGCGCAGAGCAAACGACGCCGTGCAATTATTTATTTGATCTTGTAAGCTGGAGACGCCATTTTGGATGAAAGTAATGCAAATTTCAGAATTTATAACGACTCAAAATATCGACCGTGAATGGACCGTGTTGTTTCTTCAATCGAGTCTAATTAAAAAAGAACAAACCTAATATGTTTTCTGACATTGTTTTTATTTTCTCTAAAACTAACTTTCGTAGCATAAAACGGTTATCTGTAGGTGAACATTATTTTATATTTATTTCATTTACTTCGGAAGTATTTTAATAAGAAAAAAAGTATTTGCAATACAAATTTTTAAAATAGATGTTGGATATCTTGGGACATATTTCTCCCGTTCTGAATAATAACGAATCGTCTTGCTAATAATAATTAAACAATATATATTATACAATAGATTTAAAAATATTGTATTATTTACTTAGAAATGTATGAGAATCATCACAATGTTAAATACCTAATTGGAGTATTTTAAAATCACTGAAACGAACGAAGCGAACAATTCACTGTTTTCCATGCAAACACATAAAATAAAGAGAACATTATTTGCCATGATAATTAAAGATACGTTACAGAATAAACTTATGCAATATTAATTTATATAAATATTTTCATTCGATTGAAATTTATCCTAGTCGGAAATAAAGCATTTGTGTTAGATTTTAATAAAAGTACAATGTATATAAATTACTTGACATATTAAAAATACGTATCAATTTTGTTGTTATGTTGAATGTTTAAATCTCAGTGTTGGAGGGGAAATCACGACTACGCCTGCAGTAGAATTCACTGAATACAATATATATCAAAAAAGTAAAAGAATTACGCCAAGTACATGAAAAAGTGAAGGACGAAAAGGAATAATCAATCATCATTAGTTTCAGGTTAGATTGCAATAGCCGGTTCACAAGTAAAAGATACGCGGTAGCGTCAACGCCATATACAGGGTATCCCAAGAATGTTGGAAGTTCTTGTAAGGGGTGGTTCGGAGGGTGATTCGAAATAACTTTTTCCTTGGCGAAAATGTTGTCCGAGGCTTCGTTGAGGAGATAATATCAGAAAACCTCGACCAATCGGAACGCTAGTACGCAGGCGGAGCGCCAGCAGTAGTGTAGGCTACGCACTAGACGGCCGCAGTAGTGTAGGCTACGCGCTAGACGGCCACAGTAGTGTAGGCTATGCGCTAGACGGTCGCAGTAGTATAGGCCACGCTCCACTGGCATACTCGCGCTCTAATTTGTCGGGATTTTCTGTTAATATCTCCTTAACGAAGCCGCGGACAACATTTTCGCTGAGGAAAATGTTTCAAATTACCTCCCGAACAACCTCTTTCAATGTGTTACAACATTTTTGGAACACCCTGTATAATTCAGTGTGATGGTTAGACAATCATCGCTGGTCCTTTTCGAAAGAAAATACGCTTGACGATAACCAGTGATGCGATCAAATATCTTGTAAGTTCGAATTTAACTCGAGAATTTAACTTGATTTCGAAATAATAAATTTGAGATTTCTACATAATAAATTTGATCCCATCCCTAGTAACAAACGTCGAACCAGGTACGACCGGGCTTTTCAATCACGAGGAAACTGCTGACGCATTGGCCTTTTTTAGGGTTATTGGCAACGTCACTTAGCATCTAATTATGAAAAAATCTCAATCTCTTCAATGTTGACACTTACAAAGGAAGCACTCAACCTGCCCCTATTCGACTCTAACCTACTTTTCCAGGGTGGTGTATTACACCTTCCTACTCGCTGCTGCCCGTGAAATATTCGGTGTTGGAAATATTTAATGTATTATTTATAAATATAATGTACAATGTGTTATTTACAATGTAGATGTATTACATGTAAAAATTAATTCTGTGCCTTTACATTCAATCATTTATAACCCTATAATAAATAGAAATATTTATTTGCCATTTTGTTACGTTAACACGTTCACTGCCAGGCAAATATTCTTAACATTTTCTGCTAGGATTAAATATTATTTAGACGATTGAAAAGTACATAGACAAATATGTATTGTGGTATTTTGTATGTTAACTTTAACGTAATTACTAACTATAAACATAATGTTGAATGTTAGTTATTACACGTGCATTGAAATCATAAGAATTACAGTTAGGTAAATTTTTCAGGGTAGATAAAGATATCAAAAAAACGAGTACAAAATACACAACTGTTCATCTGTTGTTCGTTAAATAAAAATTAGAATGAGAATTATAGAATTAAATACTTGACGTCGAACAAATATAAATATTCTTAGGCACTCGAATAAACGTAACAATTTAATTGATATATGTAGGTTTTCTTCGTCATCTATCATTAAGAAAACAAAAATTTTCCCATTTCTGATAAAAATATCCGGTGTCACAAACACACAATGAATGTTTCCTTGCCGTAGTCGCGCTGTTTTACTTCTCCCGGGAAGCTCCTTTGTCGACATTTCAAGATATTTCCTGAGGCGTAATTAATTCCCAGCAAATGCTACAATGGAATAAATGACATTTAAAGGGAAGTATAAATCAAAGCAAGGACAGGTAACAAACACGTCAACAGCAGAAGTGGAGAAATGCTGCAAGGTACATTCGAATTATATTATTTCAGAAACAAAGAATAGAGTTTACAAATAATGTTGACCCACTCATTGCTGCTAACTCTTTAATGCACACACTTTAAAGAAAACATAAAACTCTAGCGGCACAAAACACAGTCCCATTGCTTGTAAAATTAGTATAAAACATTAAATAACATTTCTTCTTTCTAGTATGACACAATTTATAATACTTACTTATGACACATTTTAAAAAAAAAAGAAAAAGAAACGACTTTACATTATAAAAGATCAAAATTCACTGCACCACACAATTCGTCAATTTTAATTACAACGGTGTTAACTACTTGTTCATAAATTTCTTTGCACCAGTTCATAGCAACGCCAACCGAATGAAAACCTTTGAATAAAATATTAAACTGTATGACTATGACTAATTTTGACTTTTTGAGATGACAAATTGACTGAAAATTTAACTGTATATTCAAAATTATATACATTGTCCAAAGACGTACGTAGGATTTGTTCTTTATATTGGACAGTTTTTTTTATAAACATTTATCTGATTATTTTTTCTTGAAACTTTCTCATAATGGCGCCGTTTGATCAAAAATCTAATATACATCATTGAACAATGTTGAAATTTGTCAGCTACTTTTTTTAAAAGCAACCATTTTGTCATTCTTCAATATTTTTCTGTTTATTCTAGTTCAGACAATAACCACACCCATACAGATTGAGAGTCTCTTTAATTTGTTTCATTTGGATAATGGCAATGACCGTAATCAAGTCTGTCATGAGGACAAATCATTTTAAGGCACTCCGATGCCTCTGCACTACAACTTGAAATGTAACAAATATTTTTACTTGAAAAAATTTGAAAATATACGTTAAATATGTATTAATAGTATTAATACTCGAACGTGGTTTGAAATTGATATGTTCTACAGTTTTCTTTAAAAGTATTCTCAAATAGCACCTAGTTATTAAAGCGTTACGCTTGAGAGACCCCTTAAATACGCGTTCGTCGATTTTTGATCGTCATTAAGACCGATGGATCAAGTGGTAGATGGCCCTCGCTAATTATTGATAATCCGAGGGACCGGTGGCAATGGAGAATGGGAATCGAGTAATCAGAATCGATACGGGATTAAAGTTTCAATCGCGTAAGTGCGCTGGATACACGGGCTCGAAACAGGAGAGCCGCATGAATACGCCCTAACTTATGGAAATATGACTCGTTGAAGAAGTGTAAAACTAACGGCAACGAACGACGTAGTTTCCAGTTATCTCCGTCTCAGCTGAAGAATTTCCCGAAATTTACTTTCCTAGTTTATACCAGGATAAAGCTATTCCAGCTGTACAGGGCCGGCCAGAGCAAAGGGGAAAAAGCAAAATAAAGACACTGTTGGTATACTAGCAAGGTATGCATGCACAATAGCTGGAACTTGGTTATTTATTGATCGTTACTCGTGCGGAAACCGAGGGCGTTACAGAAGGCATACTTATCGAATGCCGTTCGTTTTCTGTGTAAAGTTCCCGATACGTTCTGATATAAAATTTCAACCGGCGCTGGGTAACTGGAACGTACCTCTCTTAAGCTGGCAGGACCAAATCAGCAGAATCGTATCGGACTTAGTGGAATATTTAGTACTAATTTTGTACTAATTTGTACCACCAACAATAATTTTGTACCTTGTGCCTTTTTTGAAAAAAACGTGACGCTCCTAGCTTAATATTAAGCTAGCAGAACCACACGTCAAAATTAATAAAAATGAAAAAACAAAAGTGGATACATTTAGTGCTGAATTTGTACTAATTTGTACCACCAAAAGAAATGTTGTACCTGTTACCGTTTACGAAAAAATCGGGACGCCGCTAGCTTAATATTAATATTACGATTTTCTTGAAAACGGTAACAGGTACAAAATTTCTTTTGGTGGTAAAAATTAGTACAAATTCAGTATTAGATATATCCGCTTTGATTTTTTCATTTATATTAATTTTAAACATTTTCAGCCGCTAGCTTAACGTTAAACTAGCAGGGCTACAATTTTCTTGAAAACGGCACCAGGTACAAAATTATTGTTGGTGGTACAAATTAGTACAAATTAAGTACGAAATATTCCACTAAGTCCGATATGATTCTGCTGATTTGGTCCTGCCAGCTTATGAGAGGTCCGGAACGTTTCTGTAGAAGAAAACATAAAGAAGGAAATAGCACGGAAAATCGGGGTCCAGTTTATTCGGGACACGATTGATTTCTGATGAGAATTGCACCTTTAATTGCGACGGGAAGATTCAATTGGACAAGACTATTGCGAGGGTGAATTGAAAGCACGGAAAGAGGGTGTGAACCGCTATGCGCTTGGTCACGGTGAATGTTGTTCCATTTTCTTAATATTTACTACAAAAGTAGCCAAAATTAAAAGTTGATAATAGTGATGCTGGTTTCGAGGATAGGAGGTCACATAAATTAGTATAGATAAATTCTAATTGTAAGTCTAGTCTCCACAGATTTATTGAAAAGAAAAAAGTCAATAGAGGCACTGGATTGATTGGAACATAGAATGGAACTTAGAGCTACAGAGAAAGAGAAATTGCGCTTAATACCCTTCTATTTTTATCTATAGAGACATAATTATTGCCATTATTAAATCCACATGAAATAGTAAAGTACAGAAAATATTTTATACAGAAAGAAATTCCAAAACTGGGAGTCGAAATGCACGATTATATGTTTCAGTTTTGCTCGTCATTATTCTCTTTTTAATATTCATGACTAGACTGCGGATTTTATGCATTTATAACGTTCAGTGATATGGAACACATTCAAAAAAATATACATAATGTATGTTGAATATATTCGAGAATTAAAACAATAATTCTGCATTTATGACTAATACAAATATGCAGAAACATACAGGAATGTGAATAAATGCACAAGTATGTAAAATATAAAAAATAAAATACACGTTACGATATTTAAAAGACAAAACATACTTTAACTTAAGTTTCTGTTCTTTATCTGTGGATATAAAAATATGAATTTGCATAAACATCCGCAGTCTAATAATAATAATAATAATAATAATAATAATAATAATATTGTTCTTTCGTTTTGTATCAATGTACATACCTTTTGGTCATATTTGACATGTATTTATTACATTAGGTTCGTATTATAAATGCATAAATGTATCACAATTGAAGTCATGAATTCTTGTTAAAAAAGGAATAATACCATGACACCAAAAAGTGAGATAAATACCACAGATAAACTAATTACCCGACCAATAATTGTAACATAAGAGTGAAAAATAATTCACAGAGGGGGGTAGAACTAATATCCAGAGTTTTATAGCTCATATAGCTCATCCTATCATATCTTATTACGCAGAAATTACAAAAGAGCTTTGAACGGGCAAATATGGAAAGAATTTCATCGCTTCGTAAAACTCATTCGAAAATCTAAAAGCGTTTTAAGCGATTCCTGTTGTATGTTTTAATCGCGGTAAAAAATCGACGCATTTACGCCACAATCGAGGAAATTATTCTGTTTCTCTTTGAAAACGTATAAAACAAATACGCGTTCATCGATGCTTAATTGGCTATTATGATTAAAAGGTCTACATCGGGCCATGCAGCGTCGACCTCTATTGCTCTCTGAAGATCGGCTACCTATCACTTTTGTGTCTAATTCTTTTAATTCAGTTAATTCAGTCTTTTCTAGAGAAATACATGTGAGATATTCATTGACTCTCTCTCTCGATTAAACGTGGATCGATGATGCGCTTATAACACATTTAAATAGGATATTTAAAAAAATCTTGCTTGTTTAGTAAAATTCAAAACGTGAAACTAAAAGAGAACATATGTTTACACAATAATTAGGAGTGACTTCTAGATAATTTATGCCAAATTCTTCTGTTTGTAAAAAATAAATAGTACATTAATACATTCGCAACCGATGACATGAATTCACGTCACTTCAAATTCTATTCCTGGTTTCTATTCCAAATTATGAAAATCTTTTTATTTTATACATTACATATTTACAACATACATATGCCCAGTTTCAGAATTTTATTATTTTCGTCAGTACTCGGTATTAGAAACATAAAACACCTGCCAGTCGTGAATGTGTTAAGTCTATCTACTAATAGGTATATTCAGAATGATGCTCACTATTTCTATGCTTTTCAGTTTCACGCATATTCAATTCGAAACTATATACGACGATATTACAGTTTTCAAAGAAACTAATAATGAAACAATTATTCAAAGAATAAAATTTCCACAAACACATAAATTGTTCGTTTATACCATTTGCATAATGATCACTTTGATGAGTCAAATTTATATTCATAGTATATATGACAAAGAATACAATTATAATTGGTTATATCTCTAAACTCATCAACCTCGTTGGCCTCGATAGTTTTTACAGTAAATTCTCCGTAATTCGCTAAACCGATCTCTACCGTAATTCCCCGCCACAAAATTCGCCTTGCCTCTCTGACCCCCTGGCATACCATGATGCTGAAAATTTGATTCCACCTTTATCCAGCAAACGAATCGTGCCAAAGGAGACAAAAATTGAGGAACGGCTGTAAATAAATAGTTGGGCTCTAAAAGAGGACCATGCCATACGATTGAGATACCCTTAATGGAATGACAAAAGTTTTTTATTTTTGATTTTTTAGAAGTGCAAATTATACCACCGTATTTGTGGTATTCTTCTGATTAAAATGACACCAAGCATTATATAATTTAGTGCATATTTGTTTATTTTAAAAATACTAATCATTTGTTTTCTTTAGCCCGTAAAATCCGCAAATATGCATTAAATTATACGGTGTTTGGTGTCATTTTAATCAGAAGAATACCACAAATACGACAGTACAATTTTCACTTCCAAAAAGTCTTAAATAAAAAACTTTTGTCGTTGCGTTAGTAGTGTCTCACCGACATGGCCCTTTACTTTCTGCCGCGTTGGAGACTCTCGGTTCTCCCTTTTTTTCTTTCATTGCCTCTCTTTCAAAATGACGATTACTATCTCCGCCTACATCGTCGGTTCTTCTACACCAGTGATTCCCAAAGTGGGCGCCACCGCCCCCTGGTGGGTGGTGCAGGGTTTCGGGGGGGGGGGGGGAGAGGCGCTGATGGCCAATGTGGGCTGTAATTCAAAAGTTCTTAATTGCATTTCCTTCGTCATATTTAGCGGAACGTGGGTTCAGTGCGGTAACCAATTTATTAATAAAAAAAAAAAAAAGAAACCAATTGCAAATGGATGGAACAAATTTTGGACACTTTTTGTTTTTAATATACACGCTGTCCCAAAAATGTTGTAACACCTTGAAAGGCGTGGTTCAGGAGGTGATTTAAAACAACTTTTTCCTTAGCGAAAATGTTGTCCGAGGTTTAGGTCCGACTTAGGTAGGTCCGACTAGTGTCTGTCTTTAATATAAATTAAAACATCTGAAGAGATCTTTGAAATTGAAACGTTAGGTCCAAAATGGAACCTAACATTTCAATTTCCAACAGTATGAAGCTTCTAATATAAAGAAAACCATTTTCAGTTAAACATCGGCCTTATCATTGCGACCATAATCTCACAGCAGCGGTTAAGGCGATTTACAGACCTACGTTAGCTCGAAATTTTTCTATCATTGTTATTAGCAAGACACGCTGATAATGTTTGGCCAGGCAGTTTGGAAGCAGCTAATGTAGCCTTAGTTTTAATTGAACGAGATAATCCAGCGCCCCATGGACCACAGCCCTCCCCGGATGAAACTTAGCCCGAGGTTACGCTGCCAATTCGGAAATCAGTAACGTTTCACGTCTGTTTAACCCATTTGCAACCCTAAGCGGAATATGCTACGCACATTCATTGAGTCTTATCACAGACGCGCAGAATAATCCTCAAACGTTCTGCAATCGGTATATTAGAGTACAGATTATTTTTTAATTATTCCTGACCGTGAGTGTGCTTTCGTAATTACAATTCTATTATAATATTTGCAAGCTATAGTTTCGCTTTTTTCTTGTCAATAATTGTATTTATTCACGTACATATAGAATGCATAATACTAATATGTTAGAACTAGAATGTTATAATACTAATTATAATACTTGAACAATTATTTTAGGCCACTTAAGAATGCATTATTACGTATGACAGTACCCAAACACGCAAGTAGATGATAAGCATTATCAGTGTTTTATGCTCTTGCATAGGAATGCGTGTAATTGATCTACCTTTGCATACGATGAATAGCTGAACCGCTTTTTAGTCAGAGCCCACTTAAAGACCATCCTGTCAGTGCTTGAAAAGGGACCAAGGGATGCCAGATTCACTGGCAAATGGTTCCCTTATAGGCGAAATCTTTCAAAGGCCAGTAGTTTATCAAACGAAGAGTATAAAAAATCATGGAACACTACTACTTTTAAAAATCAGAGTACTATATTAAATTTAGGATATAATTAATATTACGTAAATATTTGAGTATTATTGGAATCCAATCGAAACGGATTTTGCATGTGCAATTTTTTGCACACAAAAAGAAAGAAAAATTACCCTGTTTTCTGTCTAAAGTAGATATAATGATAGCAATAATTTAAGAGCGCATGTTTTGTTCCTCCGACAGAAAGTTAATCCAAGTTTGGTCATTTTGAATGTAAGTAATTTTTAATTTTGCGCCGACTACGAAAAGGTTATTTAACATAATTTAATATAAAGGAAATAGAAATTTAATATATTATTCAATATAATTTAATATAAATGAAATAGAAATTATTTCATACTTTTAAGCAACTAGAAATTATTTCATACCGTTTAGTGCAGTTTTAATATTTTTTCGAAGTCGGTTATATTTTTTTTCCAAAAATTATTTTATTCGCTTGTTAAGTCTACGTAATAAATTTTGGTTTTGCATCAAGGAGATGGGAAATTTAACACTATTTCGAATGGTATACTTGGTCTTAAGTTTGCACTGTAATTTGACGGAGTTATGGCCGTTTAAAGAATGTCAAGTCAAAACACACAAAAAAAAAGTTAAAAATGAAAATACTCTGGAATAAAACGACACAATGAAAATGTCTAAGTTAGAGTAATTTTTTAAGGAAATTTATTGTAGAATTAACACCCTGCGTATGTCCGAACTTATACGTAGACACCCTGTATATATATGTAGTATACTACTATATATAAAGCTTAATAACAAACATGCATCATATTTATTTCATTAACATAATTTTTAATAAATGTAATGGAAGCTTCACATGGTGACCTCAGACTTTTACACAGAACTGTTAACGATACAATGTTAAAAGTAATTTGTTATAGGTATTGTCATTATAAGTACCACTCCCTGAGAACAAAACTTACATCAGGTAGCGTACACGAAAAGGTGCAAAACACCTCATTAGACCTAGAAACCGCAAGTTTCCCCGTCGTTGCACTAATCTCATCCGCAGATTGAACGCTGGAGGTTTACCACCGCGATTGAAGAACCTACCCCCAGCTAAATTGCCATTCGCCACAATTTAGTCAGGAATCCCCATCTACGTTTCCAGAAAATCGTTCCGTGCAGCTATCAAAACTACAGGGTGTCCCAAAAATGTTGGAGATCCTTGAAAGGGGTGGTTCGGGAGATGATTTGAAACAACTTTTTCCTTAGCAAAAATGTTGCCCGAGCCTTCGTTAGGAAGATATTAACAAAAAACCCCGACCAATCAGAGCGCGAGGATGCTGGTGGAGCGGCCGCAGTAGCATAGGCTACGCGCCAGACAGCCACAGTAGCATAGGCTACGCGATAGACAGCCGCAGTAGTGTAGCAACTTCATCACTACCAGTCTTCCGCTTTCTAATTTCGTTTTTCCTTTGTATTACTGTGTTAGGTAGGTCCCAGGCGTTCGAGCCTGCCGAGGACCGTTCGCAGATTTGGCGACCAAATGTGCAAACTTGGGTTTTTCCCGGACTCGCTGTCCGTGTCCTGAACAGGTATGAATTCCGGCAGGACACAGCAGTCGGCAGTCAGTAACGAGTAGTCAGTAGGAGTCACGACCGTGAGCGAACACGTATAGGACGTACGGCTTCGAGTTTTCCGATAACGTACATTTATGTGTCAAGAATAAAACAATCTCGCTTGTTGAATATAATCGCGGATGTTAAATCATATTAATTCCTATCCATCCCCACAGTAGCATAAGCTACGCGCTAGGCTCGCCCTCTGATTGCTCGGGATTATCTGCTAATATCTTCTACACAAAGCCTCGGAAAACATTTTCGCTAAGTAAAAAGTTGTTTCAAATCACCTCCCGAACCACCCCTTTCAAGGTGTTACAATCTTTTTGGAATACCCTGTATAAAGTCTATTACGTTTTCAAAGGAATCCGAGGTATTCGAACTTATCTACCAAAAAGGCGTGCAAGCGTCGAGAACTCGTGGATCAACGGTGTTCCCTCGATTAAACTTCCCTCTAGCCGATTTCGAGCCGCCGCATCACTTTTCTGGCGAACTCGCTGCCGTACGTCGCGACGGAAGGGTACGCCAGCGAGAAGGGTGGGCAGGGGTGATACGCGATGGGAAGAAAAACCAAGGAGAGATCGCGATCCCCGTGTCGCGCTCGGTTCAACGTGGGATCTCCATCGGGTGGCCGAGAAAAGTCATCGTCGCTCGAAACTGGTGAATTTGACAAACTTCTCCCGACCGTGCTTTGTCACCGGGACGAGACGAATGGCTAAAAGATAGTTGGCTCGGAGGAAAGAGCACCAATCCACCACTGGAAAGTTTTCGCCATCGTTGCGAAACGTTTCGGCAACCTTTTCGCTTATCACGCATGCCGCCCACCGAAAAAGGGTTGATTAACTCCAAATCATAAAAAAGTCGATTATGTTTACAGTCAAAATGTACATTCAATGCCACCATTTTTTTCTTACGTATTTTGACCGACTAAATTCGAGAATCGCAAGAAAAAATTTTTCTATGGATAGGTTTTTTTTATTTTTGAATTTTTGAATTTTTTTCGATTTTTTTCTGAAATACCTTCACATTTTAGGCCATATCTCGAGTTAGAAACGTCCGATTGTGTCACGCAAGACGCCATTTTAAAGGTAATCGAATTTCCAACAATTGCTGTTAACATTATTTTCCAATCGGTTCAATAGTTTAAGTGTTACGAGCCAATATATATGAGAAACTTTGATTTTTTCGGCTAAAATAGAACACGAATATTTCTTCCATCGCCATGGAAAAATAGAAATTGTCAAATTATGTCCAATTTCTTATTGTCTACGTATAGATCGCACTTTTACGAAGAAAACAAGCTTTTGTTGAAGAAAATCTATGGATAAATACCGGAGTTAGGAACAATTGAGTAAAGGTACAAAAATTCGAATTTTACTCTGTTTTTGTATTTTTCTCCAAGTTGGAGGGAGAACAGACTCTTCTTTGTTTGCTTTTCGCGGCACTAGGAATTATTTGATGAGTAAAAAAAATATTCGTACAGATTTGAACGTTATTTTCTTTTTATTTATGTATACAGTAGATGTAGAAAGTATTCGTACACTGATCAATTTCCAAAAAAAACTATGTAAAATTGTAATTTATTAACTTATTTTGTATAAACAATGACATTCTACATATTCTCGGAAATCTCTAGAATAAATAGATTACAAAAAAAATAGCTATTTATGTAAGTCGCGAAATTAACAAGAAAAAAACAATTAATCGATAGAAATATCGAAGCAATAAGTATTCGTACAACTGTTTAATTTTTTAAACTTCATTAAAAAAAAAGAAATTTACATTAATTTACAAGTATATAATACTTCCTTCGTGGGATTTCCTTTTTGATATTATAATTATTGCAACTCTTCTAAGCGTTAAATTAACTAAATTATTAGTTATTCGAAGTGGGATCTACTTCAATTCCTCTATTAGAGCCATTTTTAAAAGTACTTTCCTGGAAATTTGATGTTTTCTAATTCGTACGGAGCAATAAACTAATGTGTTTACGTTACAAAGTCTACTGTAAGTGGTTCGTCATAAGAATCCTACAAATACTATTGCTTCTATACTTTTATCCACTTTTCGCATGTTTTTTGTTACTTTCAAAAATGATATTAACTAGTAAATGTTGTTTAGTCTATATCTATCTTAAAATATTATTGATTATAAGAAAAGAAGTTAAAAAACTACAATTTTACACAATGGTTTTTTTGGAAATTGATCGGTGTACGAATACATTCTACACCCACTGTCAAACGATAGAAACATTAATAATGATGACATAATAATGAAATAGTATACATAATTTAAATACCATAATTTAGATCATACAAATATATACAATTTGGTATAGAGCTAAATTTTATTATTTGTCACAATTCAATTTATATTGTATTTGTCCAATTTTATGCGGAAAAGAATCTGAAAATTGAATTATTACAGCTATGTAATGCTTTAGTTATGTTACGGCGTACGTTTGTTCCCTCTCTACAAATAAATTTGCTATAGGATAATACCGGAACCACCCATTTTGCATTTCTTTCGGACCTCCGTCGCCTCTACTTCTTTCTACAGGAGTTCACACTCCAGTTAGGATAGAGCTCAATGGTCCACCTATCTTTCTTACACCGTGCCTAAGGCGTAAGCTTTGTTTTTTTCTTTTATCACTAAACTCGCGGAATATCTAGGGGTTTCCATACTTTTTCCCCACTCTGTATACAGCACGGTAGTAATGGAGAAAGATTCGCGTAGGGAAAACAGACGAACGTTTGCTTACCCTTTCGACGTTTCCATCTCCCGCTCCTCGCTGCTTGGGTTCACCCCTGCCACGATGAAAGTGTTTTCGTGATCATGCGGCACCCTGCTCCTCACCACGGCTTATTAAAGTAAGTAGCACCGTGGTCATAAATATGCTGATGTTTTCGAAGCATAGATCCTCCGAGACCAGTTTAGTACACAGGCTGTTTGAAAAGTATGAATATAAAGTAATTGGTTAGCAAAACTCATGCATAGAAACAAAAATTTTCTCATGAACGTAGCTCCGAAAATTGATAGTTTCTTTTTTTTTTTAGTTACAGTTGAACGTGATTATAACGAGCATAAAACGGTCGATAAAATTCCTCGATCGCAATTGCTGCTCACTGTATCAGTGTTTAGTTAAATCTATCTTCTATTTTTAAATGAAAATTTTGCGACAAAGTTTGTTGTTACTACCAATTCCATAATTATAACATTCCTTTAATACATTAATAAAATTCCAGTGAAACTTATGATAAGTATAAAATTCGATAAAAAATATAGATTCAGTATGGAAACTCGATTCCAGTGAATGTTCCTTGTTTTGAATTTCTGAAACACCCAACAATTGTTTTCGATCACGTCGATTCCCGTGTAGTTATTGAACGTTTGTGGTTTGGAAAATTGACGAGTATATTCGAGCAACATGACTGAAAAAGTAAATTCACCGAGAGATGGGGGAAGAATTGAATTTGGCCCCGCCATTTTCTAGATTGCGATCGAACAGCTGTTTGCAAAGCAACTTCCATGGGCGGCTACATTTTCTAGTTTATTTACGTCGACTGCGTTAGCATTGTTTGTTCATTCGTAGTGTCAACTCAGTGAAGAGCATATACCATTTGTTGATCATTATTTGTAATATTAAAATGAAATGTTACGTAAACGAAAAATTAAAAGATCAACCAAGTGACATCTTTTGGTAATTTAAAAAAACTTGGTTGAATCGATTAAGAATCAACGAAAAAAGAATTAAAAAAAAAAACTCGACACTCGACGTTGCACTCGACAATGTCACTAGATTTGACGAATTACTTGTAATTTATATAACGCAATTTCATACACAAAGGAGTGTGTATAAAATCGTAAATACATTAAATATACATATTATATTTTATTATTTTATGTATAATTATGTATATTAGTTAACATTTATCAAAATATCTGATATTTACTTCTACATTTTGTATCTATGGTAAGTGACCTCGTTTTATAACAGTATACAATCAAATTTACTTGCCCTCGAATTGATATCGCTATAGAAATCCTGTTTCATAAGGCTACGAAACTTTCGAAACAATAAAGACATTTTAAATAATTTTAATACATTCGAAAAGCAGCAAAACGGAGTTATAGTTTATGTGATTCTTATCGCTGATCATCTGCTAAAACAGAGTTTCTCTAAGAAGATTTACATAATCAATTTCGTTATTCCAGTAGAAATTTTATTATCTAATAATTAGTTGGAAACACTTTAGTGACGAGGGGTAGAATTTAATGCTAATTCGAACAACTGAAATAGTTCTAAGGAATTCGTGGGACAAATGAAACTTGAGCTAGTAACTATTTCACACTCCCTCGGCCGAATAGTTGCACGTTCTCTGCCACCCCGGTATTTCTAATACTACTCCCCAAATACGACAGTAATACCATGTATCTATATACCTAACATTTCGTTGGAACACGTATAATCAAACAAAGCGCATTGCACTATGTATTCGGGTACAGTAGGAACACTAGACACGACTACTGTTCATTTAATTTTATTGTCGTTTGCAACATTCGTGAATTGATTCGTTTGCTTTTGACTCTTCTAACTATTATGTATTAAATCAATAATTGTTTCTGTTACTCAAAAATAATTGTTTTCATTTTTTACTAATATTTACACATCGGTATTCACAAGTTGAAACAAATACTTAATGTATTTGTTGTGAAAAGGTGGAACAAATTTGGAGACTTTTGTGATTAATATATTTAATAATAGATTAGAATATTAAAACATCATTAATGCCACGCACAGGCTTTTTTAATTTGATTACCTTGATTGAACCTTTTTTCTTCACACGCATACCAAAACCAACTCTCACATTTGTAAGACTCGCGCTCCGCGACTTTAATTTTTCTTTTAGTCGGGTAGAATGAATATCAACACGTGCCGATGTAGTTTTTACAACTGTAATTTAATATAACTTATAATATATAACTTAATATAATAATAACATAAAATTATAACTTAATATAAATATAATTAATATTTACTGACCTGAATCTACACAATTGTTGATATTCCTTATATTAATTATTTACTCTTTAATACCTTAACCTAAACAATTATTCTCTCTCTCTCTCTCCCTCTCTCTCCACGTGGCCTCTTAACCTCACCTGTTGTCACGGAACCTACGCTATCATGTGTGTTGTCATATGACTTTTTGTATATGGTGAGTTTGACGGGACCGTTCAAACTTACAGATTTAATGTTTCATTTATTATCTTAATATGTAGTATATTTCGTACTATTTCTTTTTTTTACGAAAACGAACGAAATTTTGAAGGTCTCATCGACGACTGTGATTAAAAATTGATATTTTCGGCAATATTAGAGCACGTCTCTCAAAAATAACCTAGCTTCGCGAGTATGTCTCAAACTTACCTTCCGTAATTGTTCCTTTGCATCGGACGGAATAATTATTTATACTCGTATCGACCAATTTATAAAGTTATTAGCTACCCAGTGAAAGCTACTTGGCTATGAGTTACAATTTTTTAAATAGATTAGTTTGCTTGAAAAATTTAGAAGTTGAAATATATTGGAATGCTTAAAATTGTCTTTTATAGAGGAGGGATTAAAATTGAAGAACTGCCTGTCAGTAGAGAATCTTCTGCAACGGAGTATAGCATTGTCCAATCTTCTTTGGTACAATAAATCTCCAATAGTTGTATGAAGTAAGAACAGTTGTTAAAGAATCTATGATACGTTTTGGTTTTTTCAATGAGCAAAAGAATCTGGGAAATCAATCTGTTTGAGCTTAGAGCCTTTCTAAACCAATATACATATGTATAGCCAGTCCATAAACATATGGACATATATCACCATCATTTTGTTGATGTATCAAGGTCTTCCAATACTAATAGTACATCATTTAAATCAGAAAAAGTTACAAACTGATTATACACTGTTGTTTTTACGGTATTTTATGGCCTGTAAAATTGCTTTGGTTTCACATGTGGAGATTGTTATTCCCCTGAGTAGTTTAAAAGTGATTGTTTGATTATTTATTAGAACTACATCTATGTGGACATTGGTTATATTTAATATAACATTTTGTTTTCGAGAAATTCGTTGGATTCAATCTGTTTTCGAGAAGCGGTAAATTGAACTACTCTGGTAAATTGAAAAAGTACTTGTGCGGACAACTTTGGCCGAGTGAAATTGTTCGCACCGCCACCGCAAGAATGATTCTACGGAAACATCTCTTAGGGATGACATTCATGCATCTTTGAACGTCATGCTAGAAAGTTTTGTCGAATGGCTCCGAAAGATTTCCGAGGTCCCCGCGATCCCGTGTACATTCGTCCCCGATGTATTGGCGAGGACTTTTAACATCATGCCATCGGGCCAGAGTGAAAACATTTTGTTACGTAACATTCGGACGGAAACTCATGTGGACACTTAGAAAGCACCGACTTGGAAAACATATTTCGAAAAGAACTCCGATTGAAATTCCGAACGAAAACACTCTTGGATGAAACTTCGAGCAAACTTTCTTCTGGCATTGATTCGATTGCCGGGAAAGAACGGTGATATCCAATTGATTTTGGACGTTTTACCATGATTTGTTATTTTTAACTGCGTCTACACGGAAGGTTTCCGAGGACTTTGCATAAATTATTATATAATTTTTCGTAAAGTATAATAATCTGCTATTTTTTCATTCGCTGAAACTTCTTACTTTTTCCACATATTGTGTAGATTTAGATGATTAATATGTTCTTTATTCATTTCAAATAACACTCTATGTGGCTATTAGGTAATTATATTATATATTAATTTTTCTAAGTTTGTATTCGTTTTATGCGTGCATTACCGTATAGACAAAACTGTTTCTTTTATATTTATGGATGTAATTGCACTCCATTTAATTACTGGGAAGAAGTAATTAAATTCTAACAAAACGTCATGGAAATTATTTGTTATTAATTGATAGTTAAAAAGAACCCGTTATGTTGCCTTGTTTAATTGGTCTAGTAATATGTATATATTTATAGATTTATTTCAAAATTTATTTCATTTGTTTCTTCCGTTGTCTAGCACGCTATTAATTTGTTAGTAATTAATTAAGCGAATTTTTTGTTAGAATATTTTCCTCTATTACATGTCGCCTTATTTGATATTAAGCATTTATTTATATACCATTTGTAAATAAATTCTTTCTTATCTTTGAAGAATCAAAACTATATTATCAAATACTTACATTGTTAGAACCATGAATACCATCGGTTTTCATTCTTGACCCCTTTTAAAGCTTCTTTGATGAATTTTACAATGTTAAGCTTGCTTGTAATTATAAAAAATGTTGAAAAATCATTATGAATGTATCAAAAGAAGGTCGCAAACGATTTGACAATTTACACACAAAATAAAATTAAAAGAATTGCATGTTTAAACTCGGGAAATAATTTTATAATTTTTCTGATGAACAAGAATTAAGCTTAAAATATGACTATATGTACATAAATAAACTGTATCAACTTATTATAGACAGCTTTTGGCAACTATTCCTCCTTTAAAATTAAAAGAAAAATTGCAGTTTAATAAGAATACACTCCACACTATGTATTTCATATTATCAAAGGAATTGCATATACTTCTAACAATATTCTAAATTTACCTACTCCTTCAAATTATTATAAACATCTTTTGGCAGCAGTTCCATTATAAAAATCTAAAGAAAATTAAAACTTTATATAACTACAGACCACGTTGCAATGTTTGTTAAAGGAATGAAGTATGCATCGTATGCTAATCTGACAGAAAGAAATTTACAGACTTCGCGTACACGCAAAAGTTAGAGAGATTGAAAATCTAACTAACTAAACTAACTGATCGCGAACCGCCACCTGCTGTACCATACTTAATGATTTTCCGCGACAGGACATTATTTTTATTACCAGAACACTCATTCATTGCTTCGTGGCGCACTAAGACCCTATTGTAACGGAACATTTTTTTGTTACTACACCTCCTTAAATAGACAAATTTCTATACGATAAATGCACAGAAACCATCCCCACTACAGACCACTAATACCAGCTACGGCTCCTTGATGTTGTCTCTGCTAATCTAAATCTAATTTCACTTTACACTTTTGCACTCTGCACTTTACACTTTATACTTTTGCACTTCTCACTTGTGAACTTTACACTTTACACTTTGCACGTTTTATATCTAAAGATCTTATTACAAGTTCGCAGCCATTAGCTCTCGATATTATTCGCGACGAAGGATTGTTCGTCACGAATAATACCGATTACCAGGTCTCACCACGTGGAGGTTGCTGCGACTGGAGACCCGGAGATAGAAGGAATCAAACTTCCTTCGATCTCCCTCTACATAGAGTATACATACGTAGAAGCATACTCTACATAGAGTTGACGAGCTTAATACTAAGTACGAAACCGTGGAAATCAAAGAAAACAAAGTCCCTTTGATTTCCGAAGTCCAAGTCTGACTCTGCCAAATAATTATTTCAACTAAACGGAAGTTAAATGGAAATCGCGACACGACGCGACCACGAAACTGGACTTACTGAGTCAGTCCCGTTTCCTCTGGTGGGTCTGATTCGAGAGAAAGACGATCAACGTCTCCGCCAGTACTCTACTCCCTGCATACCTGCTGCCGAGAGCCCGGATCCGACCTTACAGTGTACGACGTAGGTAGCACCGCGTCAGGTTGCCCTGCCCTGGCGACACCAGGTATGTCTGACGGTCGTAGAGTCCCGAAACGGAGTTCTACTCTCTGCACAACGTCAGGAGTCCAGGACACGACTTGCATCCGTCTGACGGCTCTTTTGAGCTGTGCTGCGCCGGAGCCTGGACTTCGCCTGACGCGTACAGAGACTAGAAGATTCCTCGGAGACGTCGATTGACCCTCTCTCAAATCAGACCCACTAGAGGACGGCAACCGATCTGGGCCAGTCACACGGTTGATCACTACACTTATCACATGAAGCAATAGTGACCGAAGTGGAGCACGATGTTACGAGCCCAATATGGATTTACGAACAAACAAAACAAGTTGATTAATAATTATTTGGCAGAGGAGACACTCGTACACGCATGCTTTAAAACTAACCAAACCAAACTAAGATACTAAGGGAAACTACAAATAGGAGGGACGCGAGACGCGAACGCGCGATCGCGAGATCCATATCGAACGAAGGATCAACGACGAATGAGCTCTCGCCCCTCGCATACCTGCTTGGGCGCGGTCGTGCGTCGTAGATTGTTTGTGCCTTTCAAAGTAAAGAGGGGGAAGGGCGAACAACAACCGCATGACATGTCGTGACATGTCGATTCGAAGGCTCGTTGGATCCATCCACAAAAGAATTTACGAAACATTAATACCACACCACAATCATATTCCCTATCATTGTTTAAATGATAAGTATTGTTAATAATTAATTTAACTATTGTCAGAAATGAATATTTTGTTGGTGCAATCAGCAGATATTAAAATATTGACAAATTTCTCACGATTAATGTCTCGAATGAATATTTATTCCTAACCGTAATTGTTATTAATATTTAATTGAACACTGATGGATACTGTATGTATCATAAAGGTTTAATTATTTCGGATTAAGTCTTAATTGTTCCAATCACTAGATATTAAAATATAAAAAAATATCTCACGACAAGCTGTGTAACGGGACATATTTATTCTGTTACTACCCACCCATTTCATCGCCTCGCAGCATTTTTCACCATATAACGTGACATGAATTTCGGCTGTTCGAAAATGAAAAGATTTTTCAAGATCTTAAAAGACAATTAGTCTAACATGAAAGATGCTCGACGTGGTAACACTGGCGCACCCTCGTCTGTTTATTGACCCGCTCAAGTGTTTTCGTAACCAAGAATCGGCAGCTTTATTAAAGCTATGAGAGTATTTATCAGAAGCTGCTCTAGTAAACGCGCTGGTACTTCGAAAGTGCCGTTCCTGCTTTGACGAAACGAACAACAATTTGCACTCGCAAAGTCGGCGCACTTCCGCGCCGTTGCTCATCTTTGCACCACCACCTTCAAATTACCTTACGAATTCGTAATTACACGATTCCGCTTTGCAGCGCGCGACACGCCGCACTCCGCACGCTCTTTTAACGATGTAAAGCGCATTTTACATTTCGCGCCTTGGCACTATTTGCTCACGAACACGTGCAGCCCGATGTCAGACACGAGAGCGGGCATTCGTGCAAAAATCAGGTACGTTTTTGAGATAAAATTTTCAAAAATCGTACTTAAACGTCGTTCTTCGTGCAGATTTTAACGATGCAAAAATAAATGCGAGCGATCGGCTCTCTGGCGTGTGCTAGAAATGCCAGGCGTACCAGTAATCTGTAAAATAAAATTTGGATTAAATATACTTTTGTATCGTTTTACTTGCAGAATTGAACAATATAATAATAGATTTTAGGAAACTGTTGTTTGATGTTTCATAGAAATCTTAGTAGTAATAGTATTTGAAATACAATTTTTGGAAATTATACTTTCGTGACATTTTACGTGTTGCATTTAATGGTGCAAAAATACGTTTGAAGAAACATTTGTACTAGTACTATTTTCAAAATAAAATTTTGAAAAATTATACTTTCACATCATTTTTCAATAATAAGTCACAGGACAGTCAAAATCAGACTAAGTTAATTGAAGTAAATGGATTGAAATTAGCAATGTGTCAATTAAAAGTCTTAAATATATTAATTAAAATTTTCGGTTATTCGATTCTAATCAAAAAATAATTCATTCAATATCCAAATATTATCATATTAAAAAGAATGTCTAATACATACATATTAGAGTTTAAAGTTAATGATATTCGTTTTAAATATTACTAAATTCACCTTGTCTCAATAATAAAAAATAATAAACACATCAAAACAGAATTGTAATAATATTATATTAAAAAGAATTGTATGCCCTACTACTATTAACAAAGTAAATATCGTTACTGAATAATGATAACACAGACAGAATAAAATGACAATCATAACTATAAATTCATTCATACGTAGATAAAATCAATTATCTGAATAATGAAAGACTTTATTCGTAACATACGAACCCCTAAAAAGAAATAAATTTTTTCAATCAATAAGTAGGCAATGTTCACGAATTAATATTCAACTCCAGTTCGACGTAGTGAAACGAGTAGTATATTAAAAAAGGATCTTGCTACGACGAGAGGAAAAATTACCACATTTATGGAAATTTCTTATTAGCTCGGCGAAGTCATTCAGAGTTTTCACCGCGTGATTTCTTAAGCGGATAAAAACTCGGACGACGCCCTTTAGACGTAACTTTCTAGCGAAATTAGCTTAGTTTCGTACAAAGTTTACCGCGGGTAATAAACTCGTAATCCTCGTGTAGGTAAAATTCAGAAATTTGTAAACATGACGGCTAACAACTAATAGCTGTTGTAAAAGAGAAAAACCGATATGGAAAATAGGGAATGAATTTCAGCTGAAAAAGCTGACATTGTTTTCTTCAAAGTGTTAGGACGACGAAGTAAAAAACGTACTAAAATACATGCTTCATTGTTGTTCAGTCATTTGCATTACTTCTGCTACGCTCTTCAGTGGAAAATTGATATACAGTAGAACCTCGATTATCCAGAGTAAAAAGTGTTTTTAATTCGATTATCCGTGGCTTTGGAACCTTAAGCATTTAAATGAAGATATTAAATATTTATATAATAATCTTTTCAAGCTTTTTGATTTTAATTTTTGTATTGTTGCCTTTGGCGACATTAAAATACATTTCATTGATATTATACACTTTTTGAGGAATTTGATTTAATAATGTAATGTTTTTTTATTAGTTTTATTATTAAATAATTTAGTATTTCCTTTGATTCTTAAATAATTTGAAACCCAAAGAAAATATTACATAGATCGAGATCCAGAAGCTTGACAAAATTTGTAAATATATCATTTTTTTAATACCATACTATTTCTTATAATAAATTTCTACCTTTTAATAATACACTATTTTCTTTGGCACTGAACAACTATGAAACTCGTAACAATGATCCAATCGATAGAAATTTTATTACTTTCATCCTGCTTCATTTATTTCAACCATTTTTACCACCAATGGACACGATAAATATCTATGAAAATGAAATAAAGATAATAAACGAAGTAATAACAAATATTAGGAGAAAAAAAGAATAATATTCTTAATAGTTTCTTCCTTTTTCATCAATTCATGGCAGTTTTTCCCCCCATTACATCGGATAATCGAAGCTCCTCTCTGTAGAAATTTTCCGTCCAGCGAATTTCAACAATAAACTGGCTGTATTATCGATGATTGCCGTCCTTCGATTTTATTCGCAAACGGTAACGAAGAGACGTCGGTCTGACATTTTATTCAATGTTTTATAGAACGCGAATTACCCTTTCTCCGGTGCTAATGTCCTCGGAGAATGGCTACATTAATGGTTTTTAGCTTCGTTCGTGCGGAATTAACGAGAAGGTGACGGGGAAACTTCCTTCTACATTTTCTTTCAACGCCTCCATTCAGTCCGTTTCCTCGCCCTGGATCACGCTTCTTTAACGTTATTGTCCCCGCGGAATTTTTAATATTAATGTCCATCAACGCTGCCCTCTCGCCCGCCATGGTTACACGGGCGATTCGAAACTGGCCGTGATTTAAAAGCTAACGCTCAAGACAAGGCTCGTGTCGCGCAAACTATGCATTCAGGCCGAATTTGAATTTAAGATCGCTTTTAAGCTCTTTGTGAAACCGACCCTTATTTTCGTCCGTCGCGAGGAAATGGCTGAAAAACCCGTTTGACGATCCTCTTTAACGTCATATTCGAACCTGTATTTTCCACTGATTGCTCTTTTTCACTGGGAAGTGCCTCTTTTTTCCCCATATATTTCGCTTTGAATCGTTCCGTGCATAGATATTTAACACTGCCCCTCTGTTCGAGCGAAATTTCAGCCGAAATGATGCACTTACGCGCACAGAAATTCGGAATGTTCTGGTGGACTTTTAGAAGTGAACGAAATATCCGAAATGTGGACTTGATCCTTGATTTTTCGCTCTATAGGGCGGTGCAACGAAAAGAAATGGGTTCTTTGAGTTTTCAATATACAGGGTGCCCCAAAACTCACGTAGGAGCCGGAATTGGGAACTGAACAATAATTTCCTTTGCAAATATGACGGATGGTGCTTCGGTTTTGAATTATTAACGAAAAACCGTCGGCCAATCACAGCGCCCGGTTAGCTCGCGCTCAGCCGCGAGAGCATAAGCTCGAGCCAGGATTGGCTGGTCGCTGCGCAGCCAGCTGAGCGCGCGCTAGTCGGGCCCTGTGATTGGTCGGTGTTTTTCGTTAATAATTCAAAAATGAAGCTTCCACCGACATTTTTGCAAAGAAAATTGTTGTTCAGAATCGTCTCTATTGCATACTTTTACTTCTAAAATTTTTTAAAAGATACAAACAATCGGATTATCACTCGCCAAATTAATATTGAGTGATTCAAATGGATCGAATTTACGGAGTGCGTGCGTTTCGACTCGAAATTATCAGTAGACTCATCGGTAGGGCTGCATCTGACAATTCCTGCCCTAGACGCATTGTTTTTCTTGTTATATGAATTTCGATATCGTGGCGACTGGTTGAGTCTCGATATTACAACTCTTTTTCGACCAACGCACGTCGAAAACGATAAATGATTGGTTGAGTTCCGTGTTGAACTCTATTCGACCAATCACTCGTAATATATCAATTGGGTGAATCCAAAGATTATTCGGCATCATTCGACTTATTGAATGTGGAAAACGAAGATGATTGACGAAGTCTCGATGCTCGACCTCAGTCAATCAACCTTAAGGTGAGGTCCCATGTATGTAATGTTCGTGCTCGGGCAATAAATTATCCGTACTCGCCGGATTTTCTTCGAAAACACGTTCCTACTAGCGTCCAAAAGGTCGGTAAATGCGACGACAAACGGTTTGGAACCACTTGAAAGGGTCGATTTTTACGAGCGTTTGGGTCTCGGCCCATAGTCTAGACTCGCGAGCACGGGGACTAATTCCATGAAAAAAAATCGACCCTTTCGAGTGATTCGAAGCGAGACCCCCAATGCTTGTTTTCACCGAAACCGTAGGCGCCTACCTGGGTTCGCACAAGGATCTGGGGTCAAACGTCCGATCGACTCATCAGTTTTCGATCAAATCGAATTCTTTATTCTTCATCGTATCAATGTGAACGCGATGCCATTGGATTCTTGGCGTTCTCCCGATTAAAATGATATCTCACGTCGCGTAAATCGAACTATTTTTAACGAAATAACTTTTCAATTATGCAATCAGATTTTGCATATAATTTCGTTAAAAATAGTCCGATTTACGCGACGTGAGATATCATTTTGATCGTAGAAGCATCAGGAATCGATTGAAGTTACTTCCGCAAAGTTCCGATAAAAATTGTCGAGGTTGGTATTTTCAATTCTTTATGACATCTCCTTGTCGACCGACCGTTGCGATGATGGTCCGTGGCCTTTTTCGGGATTCCGTGCTCGTTTAGGTGTTCGCGGCTTGTGGCAGCTCGCCTGGGTTCATCAGAACCTCCTGCGCGACGAGTTGACACTTTCAAGTGGACGTTGCTCGTGCTCGCCGCCCGAACTTACGTACATGGGACCTCACCATACGTTGACTGCTGTACATTCAGAATAAGCCGAATATCAAGGATTCTAACGACCAATTGATACGTGATTTTAATTCAGAACCGTGTCTGATATCGCGTCCGTTTACCTTAACACGAAAACTTTTTGATTAGAACCGTGTCTGTATAAGCTCGATCGTTTTCGGTCAAAGGTCTTTGAAAAACTGAAAACTGCAGCTCGATTCGATTATTTCGTTGACCCCTCTTGGGAAAAGAGGAGGAAATCGAGTGAATTGCATTCAAGTATACGAGGAACCCTATCAATGGGTCAAGGCAAATGAATTCAACATGAGTGAAACGAGAAATATTAATTCTGTCTTTGTCTGGTTAACCGTGTCAACGTCCAATCGATATATTGATTTTTCGGAACAACTAATTCGTCGCTATTTGGCTAACGACAGGTTCTCGAAAGATTAAGACGGTTGAGCGACTCTGTGTGAAACAGAATATCTCAGCTACCTCCCACTTCCGGCTCCTACGTGAGTTTTGGGACACCCTGTATTATTTTTAAGAAAGAAGAAATATTTTAAAGGTTGAGATCAGGATTGGATACAGACATGTACAAGATTGAAGTAAATGTTCGACGAAGATAAAAATGAAACAGAAAGAATTACCAATGCAAAATTGAAAATCTGTCGGAGATTTCTTTATATGTAGTTCTTGGTACTTTTGTCTGATTCAGATGAAATTTTGTTTCGTTGTTCCTTACGTTAAAACGAAATGCATCCGCGACTTAATTTGGAGACTTAGCACGTATAAACATTATTAAGTAATATTAGTCGATATAATTTAATCAATAGAATTTTTTTAAGGAGCATGTAGTTTATACATTTCATAATTTAGTTTACAAGAAAATTCTATAACTAACACAATTTTCAAAGAGATTTTATAAATAGTATACAAAGCCATCTTTTCTTACGTCTTTGCAGAAGATCATAGTACTATAATAGAAGAAAAATCAGCAAATAAAGTTTTCAATATAAAGAAACAGCAACATAAAAACATCTCTTTAAACGACTCTGTAGAAGAGCATACTATTTTAGTATTTTAGTATAATACAAGAAAAGTCTAAATTAGATTCCAATAAAAATAAACAAAAGCACAAGAACATTTTTTTGCAGAAAAACATGACATCATATAGTATACTGAACATATCATTCTGATTTTAAGAACATGCAAACAGAAAAAATTCACACGTTAATAATTGATAATGCGTCAAATATGCGCGACGAATCTCAGGGGTAAGTGTGATTTTCGTTAATTAACCCGTGCAAACGAATTTGCGATGGCGCGGCGCAATTTCGCTGTCCCCCGAATAAATGACTAATTTTCAAAGCGCGGTCGGTGACGTTAGACCAGAAATAAAATTCGTCCCACTTCGCAATACGTTAGCTAATGAAACGTTGCGGGCCATTTTCAATTAAATTCATGAAAATGTTTCTAACACTTAACGCGAGCGGGGTGGGTCGGCGTGACACGGAGCGGAGATATTTTCTCGCATACGCGACCAGGATAATTGATATTACACCATACCCGTAACGTCATTCGACCCATTATACCAGAGTTTGGGCGGCCAGATTAATATTAACACCTTATTACCGGCCCACGGAATTAACATTACAATTTCCCGCGCCGCGCGCCGTGGCGAACTTGAACTGTTATTTTTGCAAGGATAGTAATTTTATAACGCAACGTCACGCGGGTCCGGACGCGAAATTGTTATTACTTCTTAACGAGGTATCGCATTAACATCGTAGAACACCATCCGCCCCGCTACTTTCTAACTAATAACCGTTGATTAACAATTTTTGGTCTCCAACAAGTATTCGGAGACTGTAATTGGTGGGGACACCGCGCGCAGTCTTTAATCCTTAACGAGACAGTGCCGTGGCGTGCAACGCCTCTTTAATTAGCAACAAGATCGTTCAACTTCTGTTAATTGAATTGTCGTGTATAAAGTGATACGAATCCGAACTTTAATGGAACCTATAATATTTCGAATGTTGGCGATATTGGAGAAGATTTTGTTCAGAGAAACTTCTTTGGTATTATTGGTACTACTGATTAGGGTTGCAAGTAATTAATTACTTTTAAAATTAATTTCCGTCTTTAATTGACAATTAATTACAAACAATGTAATTAAAAATTATTTAATTAAAATTGAATTAAGCAGAATTAATCGAAAGTCGTTTAATTGACGATTGATATGAGCAAATTTAATCGAAGATATTTAATTGACGATTGCTTTAAGCAGAATTAATTCGAAGCCATTTAATTGACGATTACTTTAAGCAGAATTAATCCAAGCTATTTTTAATTGACGATTTGTTTATTAAATTTGTAAATTGAAAATGACGGTATACCGGTCAAGCCCCCTCCCTACGCCTCCTCGATTCTCGAATACCGAGGGTCGCGATCAACGTGTTATCAGGTTGTCCCAAAAGTTTCTTTCGTTTTATTAATAAGTAATACATACACAATATTTTATGTCTAATGTTATATTATTGAATTGCGTACGATTCATTTTGTTCCATTACTGTTACAACATTAGCATCTAAGAAATTACGATGTCTATTTATGTAAACACTGCTACACAAAATAACTGTGTGCAAGTCACGAAAGAAACTTTTGGGACAACCTACTATATTAAGTAAATAGAAGTGACTGACGGCGGAAGTGCTTTATCGAGCGATTTTTCAATTATTCGAAACAGAGTCGACCAGCGACGTCACGGAAGGTGTTTACGCTGGAGAGCGCGCGCGGCTGGTTTACGGGGTGTTTACAACCCCCGTGAACTCGATCGGCGGCTCCGCTGTTTGCGCATTCTCCATGAACAGCGTTCTCGAAGTCTTCCAAGGTGCGTTCAAGGAACAGGAGACCATCAACAGCAATTGGTTGCGAGTACTTCCGGAGAGGGTGCCCGAGCCGAGACCTGGGGCATGCGTCAACGATTCCAGGACGCTTCCAGACGTAACCGTCAACTTCGTGAAAGCCCACCCCCTCATGGACGACGCGGTTCAGTCCTTCTTCTCGTTACCTGTGATAACCAAAGTCAGCTTCAAGTGAGTGTTTGTTTCGAATGCATTGGTTCACCTTCGCAAATTCAAATATATGATTTTTTCAGGAAAAGTTTTTTATTAAGAGCACATTTTTCTTTACATGTGACTAATGAAGCTTTAGCTCCTTGTTTGTTTTCTTGAGTAGAATTCAAAAGCATACAAAAAAGAAATGTTTGTTCTTGGACGGTGATGTAGTTCACTTAGTTAAGGGTGCGCAGGAGTCCTTCTTTTTCAAACTACAAACTCCAAGTTCAGAATACCTTTTTTCTCGTTCAATCATTTTTCTTAGTAATTCCTGGGCCCATAACCTGATATAAATATTGGGTTTCCTTTAGCACAGAAGTCGGACGATTAAATTAAATAAGGATAAGGTTCTTTTTAAAAATAAAAAAACAAGTTTCACCCTTCCTTTCGAAACTTTTATTTTGTTAGACCGTCTTAAGGGTGCGCAGGAGTCAAAACAGAACTCTGAATTGATTTCAGCGACAGTCGCGGAAAATGTAGGAAACTCCGGGACAAGGACAGAGAGGGCGGTACAACAATTGCAGGACAGACGAGGACAGGGGCGATTAGGCTAGCATGATTTTTGTCAAAAAAATTGAAGCAAAGAAGTACTATTTTCTAATAATTCTGGTTTTAATATATTCGTTACACTTTGGCGGATGGGACTCCAAGGCCTGATTTTTCAATTTCGGCTTTAACACTTTATAAACAATAAAAGTACATTCTTTTTTCCTATGGAAGAAATTTGTTTACATATACTTTTTCCAACATCAGGCCTTGGAGTCGCATCCGCCGAAGTGTAACGAATATATTAAAACCAGAATTATTAGAAAATATTGCTTCTTTGCTTCAATATCTTCGAAAAAAACCATGCTAGCCTAATCGCCCCTGTCCTCGTCTGTCCTGCAATTGTTGTATCGCCCTCTCTTTTTCCGCGACTGTCGCTGAAGTCAATTCGGAGTTCTGTTCTGACTCCTGCGCACCCTTATCCTTCTACTTTCGTATAATAGAATAATAGTAGTTATAATTTCTCCGTAATTAAAGATGATCATACAATTATGAATATTTGAAGGGAAAGCTTATGGTTATGCCTTGTTTGTGTATGATTAGAAGCTCACTCCTTTTATCCATATGATTAATTAAACTTTACCTCCTTATTTATTGTTGTTTTTTAATTTAATCAGCACTCAAGAGCCTAGAAAAATAATTTTGTTTGTTCTTTGCTGGTGATACGATTCATGTAAATAGCCTTATTTCATTTGGAACTTAATACCAGCAAAATTATTCTTAATAATTTAAATGATATAGATAAAGTAATAGTTTCTTCTTAAAAATCAAGATTATAATTTTTTTTAATAGAAGATTTGTTATCCCTTCTTACTGAAATATACTTACGTCTCTACGTAATTCATTTTTCATAAATAAAACTCAAGACTTCTACAAAAAAAAAAGAAAAATAGATGTACAAGCCTGTAGAACAATGGAAAAGAGTGATGCAAATCGATCAAGAACTTTTCGTTAAATGAAATAATATTTTCAAGAAGTTCTGAATACTCAAATGGTGTTTTAAAAAAACGCACGAACGTTTTCCAGTACCTAATACCTATGTTTTCGAATCATTTTCATATCACATCATTTTGACAACATTGAAGATTAAAGCAAACAGTGCATACAGTTACAGATTTACCAAAGTCGCTGTAGATGCTCAGGTAAAGGCACTGAATGGCAAGGCCTACGACATCCTCTACATAGGGACAGGTGAGTACAAACGATCGTGGTCTCACGATCGAAAACACTGCCGCGTATTCAATTAACGTAATTATCTAATTCTGCCTAGACGACGGTCGTATTCTCAAAGCACTCAACGCCAGGGCGCCGGAATCTCTGAGCAACGTTGGCCAGGTTATCGTCAGCGACGTTCAAGTATTGAAATACGGTGAGCAAAGCCAAAAATATCCTCACCTTCTTTCTCGTAAACAACACGGTCTTCATAAAATTCAACGGTTCGATCGCGAGCGTCTGATAACCGTCGATCCAATTACAATGCAAAGCGGGTGAATTTCAGACGGCGGCGGTCGATCCCGAATCTAAATTTCAATCCTCAAAAATCTAATTAATCCTTGTTGAATATGCGCGATCGGATGATGCGCGATCGGATGATGCGCGATCCGACCTTCCCCGCCCACAGTGAGAGATAAAGGAAAAACTCGCGTAATTTTGTGTGTTGCCGTTTCCATCGTGTCGCGTTGACTTTAAACGAGGGTACAAAAAAAAGCATAGTAAAACAGCGTTTGCTCCTCGACTCGTTTGATGAACTGTCACGGACTTGCGAGCAAATATTCGATGATTCGTATGAGTTATTCCACCGCGCGTGTCGGCGACGAGTCGAGGCGAAAATTTACATTTGACGTGACGAAACAAGTAATTCCGACGAAACTAGATTCAAATGTGGAGAGTGCATTTCTATCCAGAATTTATAGAAATACTCGGTCGAAAGGAAAACAATTGGAACGATAAAATATAGACAGTTCTGTTAGCAAAAGACCGGCGGGTGTGTGGCGAAATAAGAGATAGATGATATAGTAAATATTATTTGTATTGAAATCGCGGGTGCTGTGTGGATGAACGTGTATTTATTCATTGACGACACGGGTAAAATCAGAATCATTTTATCCTATCGGAACAAATGAAAATATAATATGATGAATATATTACAAACTAAAAATACTGAAAAATGATGCACTTTACAATTAAACGATTTGTTGAAGAATATGTGCTTGAAGATAACGCAGTTAGGTTGAAACCGTTAATAAGTAAATATACAATTTGATAGGGCACCATGCATTATGATTGTTAGAAATTTACAAACAAAAGAGTTGAATTGAAGTGATTATTAATATTATTGGTAATTGTACTCGTCACAGATTTCGTCATTTCGTCAGCTTCAAAATGGGAATTACAATTTATGAGAAGTGATTATTATTTAACTCTATTTGAAATTATTTTAATTTTAACACTATGTAATTTCATTATAAGCAAATTGATGTTAAAATTTGCGGTTACCATATTTGGATCTTCTTCAGAAAATTATTACATTAGTATCTACAATTAATACATTAAGTAATATAAAAAGTATTTAAAATAAAATTGGTACAATTAGGGGAACATGATGGAGCTTGTAATTTTTTTTTAATCAAACCTAAATAAAAGAGAAGGTTATAAGTTTTATTACGTTCTTTTATTTTACGATTTTGGTTTCATTTTGTAAAGTAACTGATCGATACTTTTTTAATAGAGGTACTAATAAATAGACTGTGGATTTTATACAATTATAACGTAGGCTAGTATGGAAAACATACAAAAAATATTCATAATGTGTGTAGAATATTTTCTATTAATTAATATAATAACATTAACGTTCTGCATAAGTGTATATATTTTTTCGTTATATTTAGTATACCACCATTCCTCTATTAGAGCATTTTTAAGACCTGTTTACTGGAAATTTGATGTTTTCTAATTCGTACGAAGCAATAAACTGATGTGTTTATGTTACAAACTCTACTGCAAATGGTTCGTCATAATAACCGTAAAAATACTTATTGCTTCTACATATGTACAGTAGAGACTTCCGTATCCGAACTAATAGGGAGACAAAAGTGGCCGGATAGTAGAATTTTCGAATAATAGAACAATTACTTTTTTCGCATTAAATATCATTTATTCAGGTAGAAATTAACAAAATTGAGTTTTTTTTTTCAATATCTAAAAGTCTTATTACGTTTTAATTGCTAAGTCACATAAATTTTGTATTGTAAATAGCAGCTTTTATTATATCAATATTTCATAACATAGGACAATCGACACTGATATATGTTTTTTTGTTATCTTCGGAAATTGACACTATTTTATAATATTGTTACGCCGGGGGGTTGTGAAACACGAGAATCCATGTTAAACTATATATAACGTTTATTAACAAACTTTAACTTTTAATGATGTAACAATAATTCAACGATAAACTTAGAGACTTGTAGCGATACGTCTTCTCTCTTTGAGATCTCGAATCGCTCTCTTCTATTTTAAAAGTTTACCGCTTCCTGGCAACCGGAAGCGCGGGAACTCGTTTCCGCAACTTCACATCGTCGCAACATTTTCACACCGTCGCGACGATGTAACTCGGAACTGTAGTGCGGCATCTTCATACTGTCGCAACAATATTGTTACGCCGGGGGGTGGTGGGACATCGAGGAGTAGACATTTTTAATAAACAACGCGTCTTTTATAAAAGGAACAAGAACTCAGAACGTTTATTAACAATAACAACAACTCAATTAGTAAACACGTCTGTTCGATAGCAAGTCTGGCGACGTTCTGCCAATTCAAAAGTTGCCGGTTCTCTTGGTAACCGGAACATCCCGACGATCCGCTTCCGGTCGCTCTTCAGATCGCATCTTCACGCTGCCGCGACGATGCAACTTCGCAATATTGCGGCATCTTCATGCCGCCGCAACAATATTTAAAATATGTTCTACCTCGACTAAGAAAATCAGCATTCTTAAATTATAACGAAACAATTATCAACGTCGAATTTACACTATCTTATAACATTCAGAATATGTTCTCTCATAGCTGAAAAACTAAAAATAGTAGACTATAACGACACAAATATACTACATAAATACGATTATAGTGAGATTAAATCACTTATCTAAAAAGTACAGAACTTAAAATTAAAAACATTTGTTTTTAACGCCAGAACTATCTATCGATATAATTATTCTGTATTTGAAATATCATCACTAAAAATTGAGGCAAATGATTATTTATAATTGAATAATATTAAAAGGAATTCAGAAATACATCAGTCAAATTTCCTGCATGATAGTTCATGTTAAAATATAAAAATACATAAATTATTAAAATATAATATCTATATTCACTAATTTACATGTATAGTCGCTGCAAGGGATCTTGTGAGGTCGTAAACCGAAACAGTAGTTATTGCTTTATTGGCCTAGGTAACTGATCCGTAGGACGACAGGGGTGTCGCGGCTTTAAAGTATACATGCCCACGTTACACCCCGGGGCCCCAAGACTTGATGTTTGCTACGCGGGTTTTTCCAAATTGGAAAAACCGAAAACTTTATAAAACGAAATAGTCTTATGGTAATCGATTCATGCATTACAGAATTATGTGTGAACATACATAAGAAGAAAAAAGTTATTGAAATATGAACATCCTAATTCTGATACCATACGGCCCTGAACGAAAAGTCTAGCTCTGTCCTTGGCTAAAAAGGTGTCAGATTACTAATTGCGGTCGACTTAAGTTGTAAAGATCGATGTCCGACCGACTTTACGACCTCACAAGATCCCTTCCAGCGACTATAAAATCATTTTATGTTATCTGTAAACAGTTCGTCAAATATTTGGAATATCGTTTAGAGTAGCTAGTTCGTCCTAACAAAATCGTCATCAATTGCATAATAACAATATTGTAGAAGTCTATACGAAAAATAAGGCAACGGGGATTCGAACCCACGATCCTCGGATCCACAGTCGACCGCTGTACCTACGCGACCAATCTCGTACTCTACGTTTCGTGTTCTTATTTGACCCCTTATTGTTGGGTATGGAAGCCGCGGACACTACAATATAATTAACAATAATAAAATATTTAATGTTTGTCGCAGGCCAAGCAATCAAGGATCTTGTAGTAGTCCATTTGGCCGGCGAGGCGAGCAAATTGGTCGTATTCGCAGACTCCGAAATTCGTGCCATTCCCCTTTACCACTGCGATGCGCCAGCAGCAACCACCTGCAAATCCTGCGTGGCTCTTCAGGATCCTCATTGCGCCTGGGACGCCACCAAGAACCTCTGCGTGGCCGTGTCGACGAAGCTCCACGATAGCGACGCAGACAAAACCTTGTTCCAGAACGTCACGAACGGGAGCCACAAGGGCTGCGGCTACGAGCCAGGTAATTATCATTAATGCAAACTCTTCTTATTAGAATACAGAATGCTCAGAATTGGTTTCTTTCGAAACTATGTATGAAACGTTATACGACACACACTTGTCGCTCCCTTGAATTCTCTTCTTTCGCTCTCCAAACTCTGACATAATAATCCCTTGAAAACAAATACCGTATTACAAACACTCGGCATCGTGATTTGTTCGTTTCGAACTTTCCGGAGTGAATGATTAATTTTATAAATTGCGTTGAATAAGTGTTATAGCAAACGTCATATATGATCCAAACAAGCATAGTTTAGTTATTTAATTAGCGTTTTCGCAATGTGTTATGTCTGGCCACGCCAAGCATTTGACTTCCAGGCCACGGGCATCTAGGCAAATATCTAAACAGTCTCAGTTTGTGGTTGATACACTATTTAGCTTCTTTATTTCACCGCCGAAGTGCGTAGCAGTCAGTTTACATGAGTTGTCATTAGGATCTGAACGTCCGCACTGTTGAACACAGCATTTTAGCTGCGCATAGTTGGAAAGCACCGAATTTTGCAGTGTGGTACACAGTGGTGTCGCCTTTGCACATTACTGGAAAGGACCTTCATGTACTGGCTGCTCATTTCGATTTCACATCTTTTTCAACTTCCTTGTAGTTTCTTATGGGGATCTTCTATTTTTCTATGATTACTCTTTAAGTCCTCCACTTTTTCATGTACTTGGCGTAATTCTTTTACTTTTTTGAAGTTTTTTATGGGGTTCTCACTTCTTTTTACAAAGATAATTTGCATAGTGAATGAGATTAAATCATTTTTATATTATACACGGTCTGTCTAAAAAGAAACCGAACTTTTGCTATTAAAAGAAAAAAGTACAAGTAAAGTTTTTACACACACGTTTATTTACTCAAAATAATCCCCCTCTGCGACAATATAGCGTGTAGATCACGTAATTAACATTTCGAAGGACCTTTGCAGGTCCTGTTTTGGTAGCCCGTTTAGTACGGCGGTTACAGCAGCCTGAATCTCCGAAATGTTACTATAATGTGTCCCTTTCATTGGAATTCTCAATTTTGGGAAAAGAAAATAATCGCAGGGAGACAGATCAGGCGAGTAGGGTGAATGATCCAAGGTAACAATGCCAATTCCAATGAAAGGGACACATTATAGCAACATTTCGGAGATTCAGACCGCTGTAACCGCCGTACTAAACGGGCTACCAAGACAGGAGCTGCAAAGGTCCTTCGAAATGTTAATTACGCGGTCTACACACTGTATTGGCGCAGAGGGAGATTATTTTGAGTGAATAAACGTATGTGTAAAAACTTTACTTGTACTTTTTTTTTTTTATAGCAAAACTTCGGTTTCTTTTTAGACAGACCGTGTATGTATTGTATAGTACTTTGTGTAGAGTTCCTGGTGCGCGAAGCAGCTTATAGCGCTGAACGTACTGAACATTGAACTGTAATAACAACCACAATTAACATCTTTCGAAGAAAAATATGTATGCATTTTTGGCATTTCGTGGCCAAACATGTTTTTCTACTCGTAAATCATCAACAGCTACCCATGTTGTGCCCTTACCCCGTACCATACTCGTGTAATGACCATCGGAAATACTTTTACCGTGGTGGAAAATCGCTGCCTTAAACTTATAACAGTGACCTCCCATTTGTATTTTAGTAGTAGGTACTGCTTTGATGCAGAAATTTTCTACTTTCGTTGTTCCACTACTATTGTGATCGAACAGAAGTAATTTCGCAATAAGAATTTGTTTGGAAGCAGTTATATTAACTTTCTTCATTATGTTTGAATATGAACTATCGCAATTATTGCAAGGACCTTTCAGATTTATCCATCCTGTGAAATTGTGTTTTATTATATCTTAAAATTAAATTAATTTTTCAAGATCTTGGGCAATACAAGGTGTACCACACAATTTGTAATTGATATAAATATTTGGTTTCTTTTAGCACAGAAGCCGGATGCTTAAATTAAATAAGGACGAGGTTCTTTTTAGAAATAAAAAAACAAGTTTCACCCTTCCTTTCGAAACTTTTATTTTGTTTTAGACCGTCTTAAATCTCTCCCTCTGACCGAGAGTCGAGAAAACGACTTCATTTTTTGCATGCAAGGTTGCCAACTGGCTAAATTCAAGCATGGGGTTAAATAGGTTTCTCTCAATTTTAACAGTACTGATATTACAATATATAGAAAAAGAAATCAGTTTCAGTCCTTTAAGTTTTCAAAAGTACGCAGAATGCATGACAGGAAGTCTTGTTGCAAGAAATTTAAATAATGAGAAAATGAGAAAATGAACAGAGATCCACTATTTCTAACGCATAATTTATTGCATTACAATAATATAGAAAAAAAGAGATAGTTTTAGTCCTTTAAGTTCAGAATAAAGTTCATAAGTACGCAGAACGCGTGGCAGAATGTCTTGTTGCAACAGATTTAAATGTCAAAGATGGAGTGAAAAAATGAACAACGAGGTCCACTATTTGTAACGTACAATTATTGGGCTGATCTTTACTCTGCTCTACTTTACTTTGCTCTACTTTACTTTCAAGGAACTCCAACATTTTTAGGACACCCTGTATATAGAAAATACAAAATGCATACAGTATGCAATAATATGCCAACGTATCGAAAGTCAAATTCATAAATAAATAATTGTATTACTAATGTATTAAAAATAAATTCCTATTTAGCTCTACTTTTTGTAGGTACGTTTGCAAACATTTTATTCTGCATAATGATCTGCAGTCTAGTAAGTAAGTAAATGAAGGTATCTTCAATTCGTTTCTTTGAAATATTACAGTTTAAGAAATTTTCGAAGTGGTTCGCTTCAGGCTTTAATCCTAAATCTACGACCATTGAGTTGTTGTAATACATGCGTGATGGAAATATATTTATTTGTTAGACGCAGTGCGTCGTCACGATGTATGAGTAATAGCATGGCTCATGTAAGAGAGTTTCGCGTGCGTTCTTGCTTGAATGGTAATAAAATCTCTGTGTATCTGGTATTATTATGTAAATCATTCGATTACCAAGCCACGATAAATATACAACCTCTTAAAACGAACTATAAGTGCAAATCTGGAGGGGTTGATGGGACTCATTAAAAGAGAGGAAAGTGTGCTAACATGCCTAGGAAAAGTTTCAGAGATATTCAGTATATTTTCTCAGCTAATAGGTGTTTTGTATCGCACTAAACAATGTAGAGCATAGGTTCCCAACCTTTCTTGGCCCACCGTCCCCTTTTTAACCGACTTCGAAAAGGAGGGGGTTACTCAATTCGACATGTATATTTTGCTTTTCAAACAATGATTATTAAAAAAATGAATATAATATTATTAGTGAGAAGGCTGATCTTGGTGTAACGACAATAATTTTTCGATATTTGGTGTCAGATTTGACATCAGCAATCTTAAATCGCCGCATTCCACTATTGACAGTCTGTTTCTTTTCTTTGTTGCTAAATTGTTGATTACACTGACATTTACAACATTTGTTGAACATTGAAGATATTTGTTAAAACATGCGTTCGAAGATTTTTAGTACACATTAATCAAATTTTTGGCGCGTTCTTGCGAGTATTGCCCAGGGGGCGGCAGTTGGTCCTCAACGCCCCCAAAATTTGTCTTCGACCAAAAGCGCCCCCTTAAATCTCTTCAACGCACACCGGTGGGCGGTACCGACGCCGCTGGGAACGTCTGATGTAGAGTATAAAAAATATTTGCCGCAGAAAATACTCAAGATAATGATTCGAATGTATACTTCTACATGTGACTTTTATAAAAGTTGAAAATATTTGAAACTGTCACACTAAAAAGATTAGAGGTACACTCTAAAGAAGTTAAATTTGTACTCAAAAATTGAAGTGTCGTTCGTTTTAATTCATTTTTCACAAACAGTTACGAAATGATTCATAGAGTCAATTTTTTTATTTGGCACGGTTATATTAGAAGAAAATATAGTTTTAAAAGTCCAGTAGATTCTGCATTTAGACAAGAAGATTTTGTTTATTCATGACGTTTTTCCTGACGTATAAACTGCACTTCTATCATTATATGAGCCATTTACTGCATAAATTGATTAACTCCACCAGTCACATAAAAATTATAACATTACTGATGATTATTTTTTTGGCTATTATTTCTTATTAATTTTATATATCGTTACATGAAAGCTACATCTGTATTTATGCATTCTACAATATTTATTTGAATTTATATTATAAAGGAAACTTTAAGAAACAATGTTCGTTATTTCATCCCATTTCTCAACATTTGTTTTATGGAGTTAGTCGATTTGTGCAATGAACGGTTCATATGATGCTCGTAATGTAATGAATCCCTTCGGTTTAAGCGTTTCTTTCAAGATTGTCATAATCATCAAGAGTTCTTACATTCAGAGTGATAACATGGACATTAATGTTACTGTAATTATGCCTTAATAATAATAGTTATAACCAAAATAACTAAGAATATATTATTCCGCTTTATATCATTCATTGTATACATTTTTTATTTTGAAAATCATTAGTGCACGAATAGGGAAAAATAAAGTCGAAGAAAGTTATTTTTACGTGGATAAATTTAATACACTTTTATCTTGACTGTTTACTAGAAGTGATTTGACTACTTTTGGTTAGAAGTTTGTTGAGCTGAAGTACTACAATTACTTCATTGGAACCAAAGGATTTAATGAAATGATAAGTCTATTTAGAACTCTCCACAAATTTTCTCATGTTTCCTACTGTTTGTGAATAATGGAAATGAAGACGAAAACTAGATTATTTTTTTAACTTTGATTGTCAGCCAGGCCAGACCAGACCGGACCCCAATTTAACGTGGGCTGACCACGTACGGGTGCAGGCCCTCGCTCCACTTCTGAATGCCTACTCCGTCCGGCGCACTTACTACTCTTTCAAATCTGCTCCGATTTGACAACGAAAACGTGATTCAAAAAATCCGATTTTTTGGGGATCTGTTAATGAAGCATTCGCGAGTCCGAATCCATGAACGGCGTTGACGTGGGGTTACTCATTCACCCTGCAGATGGGCCTGAAGTTGGAAGCAAGTTTTAAAAAAAAATCGACATTTTCGTATCTTATTGCTATTCACGCTGGAGAAAGACATCAAAACTGTGTCAGCCCGATGCCCTGGACTGTTGGACATGTGATCCATGCAACGAAACTACGTTCCAACCCTTACACTTGGGGTGGACCACTCCTACCTCTACCCCCTCCCTTCAGCTCCGGGGGCAGTTTTCGAAACGGGACCTTTTCGGCATTCATCCTTAACGTATCGAGAACAAACATAGTGAATTTCATCGCCCTCCGATGCGTAGAAGTGTTTTTTTACGAAGGGGGTTGAAAATTTGGAAACTGTTCCACCCCCCCCCCCCCCCCAAAGGGCGCCTATGGGGAGCACGGTATGGGTGATGGCATTTTTTGGATCAGGGGAGTCCAGAGAATGCATTGAGTCGAAAATCGAGACCGTCGTCCAAAAATTGTGGATTTTAGAGGGGGTGGGAGGTTGTGGGGGGGGGGGGGGTTGTCCGAGAGGGATTTCAAGTGGTGCATTTTGTAGAGGGCATAAAGGAGAGTCGCCCAAAGGTTTTTTTGAATTTTTCAACCCCTTCCATCATCCCTGACCTGTTTCAAAGAGGCGTTTTTCTACACCCTCACCTTTAGGGGGGTGAATTAACCCCTTCGCGTCAACCTTCGCCAATGCAACTTTACACACGCCTAGGGAACACTTCAAAAGTACTCCTCACGCAGTTTCATTTCAATCGGTTGAAAACTCCCACAGTTACGGCGGTTTGAAAAAGTGTCCCGCTAATTGTTTGCATTAGTGTAGTTATCCCCCGAAATTTGTACTGAACATAGTTTTCCTCTTAAGTATAGAACTGTATTTCACCAGGTCTCCATAATTCATTGCTTTTGAGACTGCAGCAGTTACCAACACTATGTTTTTATATATTTTTTTTAATTTCTCGGTCCTACTACTGTTTCTGTAAATACCATAAAACTTTGTCAGTTGCTGAAGAACGAGACAGAAAATTCCTGCAAGTATCGAGAGTCGAGCGACAATCGGGGTAACTGATTCACTAAGAAAGATTCCCTACTAATACATAATCTCCATTACCTATGGTGACTAAATATTACGTATTCAGTATTTCTCCAACTTTGTACGTTGCCAAGTTACCCTTCCACTTGTCAACACAGTGTGGCAAACAAAGTTCTCATGTAGTCATTGTGGTTGCATTTATTGAGGTTCTATTGTACTTTCAGCAAACCAAAAGTTCCCATTTAGGCAAATTACGGAAGAAAGTTCTGACGAAATTGGACTGCACTTTTGTTTGGTGGCACAAATATAACGGCTGCAAATACCATTATCCTCTGTGACAGTGGCTCTTAACCTTTCTCAGACCAAATTTTCTGATTTCAGTACATTTTTATCGAGCCTCACTCGCAAAGAGTTAACCTTTTCAAACTCGCAGCACAGTTTATTTAGGACACTAACAGCAAATTAATAATTTACTGATACATTAAAAAATTGTATGCATATATTTTCTATTGTATTTAATTTTATCTTCATTTGATTCAAAGTCACTCCCACTCTTTCTATTTTACATATTTATACACAAATTACTTTTTTTACGAAAATTAAGAGAAAGTCTGATGAAAATGAATTATAGGTGAATTTAAACGTAATAAAAGATAGAAGTAAATTATTATTATGTCTAGGGAGGTTTATATGTTATGTGTGCTGTAGTTAATGAACAAAATTAGATTAGTGTCACATTCATTATAGGAAAGTTCATTACGTTAAGAACTTTACAAAAATAAAATTCATTAGATTTAATGTAAAGTTTCAATATACGTAATTCAAAATAGAAGTTATAACATTTAGCAAGCCTTTGAACTGTTTACGTCTAAGTTAAATCTTATTTATTTTAAATTATCTTTCAATTTCTTAACGGCATCTAATTTGCTATGAACACATGTAAAAGATGATGCTTCAGTATACATAAACAAACAAAATCTGCAAAACATAAAACGAGAGATACGTTAGTTTGAAACAGCAGCGTGTATCTTTAATTTAATGCTATCCCAGCTGCTGGTACACGTATGTCCCAGTAAATTGTTTCATTCACGGAATTTTACATTTCACAATTGAAATATGTTTCTCCTGTCTCGTATCATTAATTAGCGTTTATTTTAATGGTGTTAATTTTTTAAATGCTTAACAAGTTCTATTGTTGAATTGTCAATTATTCAGCTGGTGAATGCAGAATGATGTACTAAGTAAGTAGTGCGATTTTTCGTGCATAATTTCATTTTCTTTCTAAGAAGTAAATACAATTCGATAAAAATTCTACAAAAAGTTGATCAAATCCTTTGCAGAAAGTATTCTTTTGAAAAATGTATTTTGTAAGTAACAAGACGATTATTTATTTATGTTTTTATACAATCTTTTAGAAGTGGGTCATGTATGTTCCAGCAGTTTTCTTTTTAATGAAAAGAAGGATATACACACTCGTACAAGAAAATAGGGAACACTTTATAAACGCTAAAAATTAGGCTATATTCCAATAGCTGTAAGTCGGTGAAAAATCATCGTAAAAATAAAATTAAAAAAGCGTTTTAAAGCTCGAAGTTTCAACTTTAATGTGCTATTATGCGATTTTTAAATTTCTATTGTTTTTTTGTTTTGTGTTTTAAAAAGTAACACGTCATTTTGTTCCTTAAAATCATGTATTTTTAACAACTTAAAAGTCAATGAAAAAATTTTACGAGTCTTTAATACTGTGCAATATAATAAAAAAAATTTTCTCGAAAAATTTAACTCAAGTTCTAGAAAGTACAACATATTATCTACAAAATGCTTTTTTAAAAACCTTTCTACGATTTTTTTTGACTGATTTGCACGATTTTGAAAGTTAACCCTTTTATTCTCTAAAGGTGACGTTTACCGCCGACATTAGAAAAACTGATTACAAATGACTTAAAAAAGAGCTCACGTATTAGTTTCAGTAGGAATGATAGTGATTTGGACCCACATTTAATTCTAGATGAGATAACGACAATTACAATAGATTCAATTTAATACATTTTTATAATAGCAGTCTACTGCAACATATACAGGGTGTCCACGCTAAAGTGTGACAAACGTATATTTCAATAACTATTGATGATACGAAAGAATTGTTGAAATGTAAATTGCAGGATACAATGGGCTCTATACTGTGGCGTAAACGAAATTTGTTTATATTATTAATTTAAAAGATATGATGGTGACAGTCCAATTTATATGAACTTCGACCATTGCCGCCACGATCGTACGCATGGAACACATAAGAAACAATAAGTTTCGTTTTTTAAATAAAACTGTATATTTTTGGGGAATCATGCTTGGGGGATAGTGCTTTTCAAGACGAATTCATTGTATTTACCCGATTTTTATTAGTTTTCAAGATAAAACGCTTCGAAATTTATTGATGTTCAGCGGAAAAGTCTCGTTTTGAATTACAAGTCATAAAAGCGGTCCTATTTTTGCGGTGTTTGACTCTGGCTGTTGAAACAGATAGCAAGGGTCTACGCTTGGAACGTCAGGCCCGAACAGTAAAAAAATATGGAAAGTATTGTTCATCACGGTCTAAGTTTGCCGCATTCTCAAACGTTTTGAAAATTGTCAAAAAGTAAGTACGAGACAGAAATCCGCTAGAAATGGGTTAAATAAGTTTAGCAGGAATCCATCGATATCTGGGTTAAGCCATCTCTTCCGATTAATCACCTTTGAGATCGATTTCCCATTAAGACTCGCTTTTGGCAACGCTCTTTGAAGGCCTATCGCCTTATGATTTCCATCGACAACTTTCGCCGCTGGTGGAACAGCAAAGCTCGTTAACGGAGTATCGAACGATACAAACCGATGCATAAATTCCAATTTATCCCCCGGAGCAGGCTGTACACCCCCGTGACGGTGTTGTACACCGTGTCGAATGTCATAAATCGATTCCAGGATACATTTACATCGGCGCGATAGCTGGGCTATCGCATCTACATACCCTTCGGCCACGTCTCTGGTTGCAAAAAGTGAATTGTGAGCGACGTGGTGTGCTATTCATCGGCTAAACACTGAACTACCACGGCAAAAATCCATTATCACGCGCGGAAGTCGTTTCGGGGCCGACATGGATCGAAAGAGGAAAGAAAAGGATCAAAATGCTTCGCGAAGCGTATCAAGTAGCCGTTATGCTCTCCTGGACGAGGAAACCACGTTTCTAAACAATCGTGATACACCGATGCGTCCCGGTATCAATATAAATTTCTTTTTAGGCAGCAATTGGACACTGTCAGTTTGGTTATGTGGTTAAGGAATAAAAGAACTGTTCACGCGCGTTTAGCACTATGTAAAGTAAATATTTATTCAATTAAAGATATATATTAATGAACTTTGACCATTGCCGCGATCGGACGCATGGAACACATAAAGCCGGCGACTGACTTGCAACAGAACATTGTAATGTAACGCGAGCATTCGCTTAAAGCCGGCGACTGACTTGCAACAGAACGCTGTAATGTAACTGCTCGGCACGAATTTTACGGTTCGACACCAACGTTACATTACAAGGTCCTTTTTGGAATCACGAATGCTCGCTTCGAACTCTCGACTGAATTCTCTCTCTCTCTCAATGCTTCCTACTCATTGTCCTACTCAGTTCAGTGAAAAGTAGTCGATCAAAGAGGTTCGTCAAAAAACCGACAGACCAGTAGAGCACGGTCGAGCGCGAACCGAGCGCAAGAACGGCTCGGTTCGTCCCTCGCTAGTACGTCCAAACTAAGCGAATGTTCGCGTTACATTACTATGTTCAGTTGCAAGTCAGCCGCCGGCTTAAGGGAGTATTCTGAATTAGGAGGTCTAAAAAAAAGCGGTTTTTCGTGAATTTTTTTAGGATGGAAAAAATTAATTAATTCTATCAAACCTTTTATCCTATTTTCATACATATTTGAGTAGTCTGTACAAATTTATTCAACAAGAAATATTCAAATTGAGTCGACTGTGACGCACATTTGTAGGCCACCTCACAATTCAAACCTCCTATCGGCGGGAAAGATGCAGCTCGTAATTTTGGTTTGACACAAAAGAAACAAAAGAAATTTTCATTTTCATACATTTTTCTTCTATATGAACTAAGAACAATCCGCAAAAATGGTGAAATGTGGAATTACTGCAAGTTTGAAAAAAAGAACGAATTCTTTGGGTGAAGAAAATCACTTTAACTTGATAAAAAAGTTGTTTAAAATTTTTTTGTATGAATTTCCTTAGTTCGCATAGAAGAAAAATGAATGAAAATGAAAATTTCTTTTGGTTTGTTTGTGTCAAACCAAAATTACGAGCTGCATCTTTCCCGCCGCTAGGAGGTTTGAATTGTGAGGTGGCCTACAAATGTGCGTCACAGTCGACTCAATTTGAATATTTCTTGTTGAAAAAATTTGTACAGACTACTCAAATATGTATGACAATAGGATAAAAAGTTCGATAGAATTAATTATTTTTTTCCATTCTAAAAAAATGGACGAAAAACCGCTTTTCTTAGACCTCCTAATTCAGAATACCCCCTTTTTGCGGACGATTTCTTTCGCAAATGTCCATCGATCCAGATGTATACAATAATCCCCGAAAGGAGTGACCATTAATTTTGTTACACTCTGTACAGTAAACGCGATAGAATTGCTAACCCAACCTAACCACATAGACTTCTTGAGTACAACTTTACTACACGAAATAGATTTTATCGATAGTCACTTAGTGGTGGTGAACATTTAAAACCAGCCATCCAACACGATACTGTATAATCTAAAACTCGTTGGGTTACAGAGATGCTTCAGTGACTACGATGTTAATTGCCATGGTAGTCATTCGAGCATTTCTGTGAAGCAATCCAATAATTACACAGGTTGTGGCATCGTTAGTTTCTACCAGTTGCGAAACCGAACGTCCTTTCAAAGAACATGTCGAGTGACAAATTGGGGAAAACCAATTAGGAAAACATTGTTTAATGAATGAAATTGGCATTCCAATTTAAAAGAAGAAATGCCCAAGTATCCTTGTTCCAACCCAATAATTGCAGGATGTGTCAAAGTTTGTTGTAAATTTACGAATGTCTCTTCCGAAAACAAACAAGCCAATATGACTAATGATGAATGAAGAAGCCCAATTAAAAAAATACTGTTTAAGCATTGAATATAGTATTTCAGTCTAACAGTTTCACAACACAACACACTTCATTTATTACACAACAAATCATGAATTTTATTGAAGGAATCATTGTTCAAGTAATAAATACAGATCGGTAAAAAGAAATACCCAAGTATCCCTACATCAACTCAATACTTTTCCAACAGACTATGCCACCATCTGTTTTCACCTATTGTTAGTTGCAACTTTTCAATCGTTTCTCTATGATAGGTCAAACATGAATGGATTTATTTTGTTCTCATACTCCAAAGAAATATTATTATTGTATATACAATCTTGACAGCATAGTGCATTTATCTAATAAAAGCTTCTATGTACTTTTAACTTGGATTTTCTTCAGTGCGAGAATATTAGTTGCAACCCTACTTCATGATCATTTTAAATATATGTTCTGATCATCATATAATTGTATTTATATTTCTGTTATTTTTTTACTTTGCCTCCTTTCATATTCAGGCTCGAAGAATAAACATTTAGTTCTATAAATATGTTACTTTTCAAAATTTAATTTATTATATCAAGTCGATGATAGATTATAACTGACGGATAGACATCTTGTTAAGAAAACTTGATATTTTCTTTAAACAGTAGATTTATTTTATGATCTCTAACTAATAAAGTAATATGTTTATCATTCATAAACTAAGGTCAAATGCTTCTTTATGGGACCAAGTGGCATCGATGGCCTACCAGGTAGAAGAACTTTTAATCCGATTGGTCCATCTGTCTCGGAGTATAAACTAGTACAATATTTTTCCGTTTTTTCGCAAGAATAAAAGAATCGCAGAATGTCTTGATAATGGGGCCACTTAAAGGGACATGCTCTACCAGATGGAAAAGGTTTCATCCCGATTGGTCAAGTCATCTCGGCGTAATCGGTGAACAAACAGTAAAAAAAAATAAAATAAAAAATATACATGTCAAATTGAGTAACCTACTCCTTTTTAAAGTCGGTTAAAAAATAGAAAATAAGTAGTTCAGTCTAAAATTGTTTTGCTTAAATACCGCCACCACTATCATAATTCGATCCGTAACGTTACACAGTAAATGTTAAATTTCATATTTAAATAAAGTTAATCTTCATTAATTTTCTCTATCGATGCATGCCATCGCGATAAAAACCATTCTCTCCGTGGCATATGCCTGCCTTTACCTTTAGACCATAATTTACAAGAAATAATGCATCCAATCATTTTCTTTTTCATACTTTACTCGCATATTGCGCAAAACCAGTTATCTATTGTTCATATTTTTTTGCTTCTCTCTCCTCACAAGTATTTCTTTCTTCACTTTTAACATATAGATAATCGCAAAATGATGCGAATAAGTCGAAAAAAGAAATAATGCCTTTAATCCTGTCCAATATGAATAATCAAGTGCGGTTCAACAAACAACTCGGCCATCGTGGAATTTTTATCACGTACACACGCGACCACTTCGTTAAGCTCGAAGATATTTTCGTCAGTGTGTTATAAAATTACCATATGATATAATGAATATATGAAATACTAGAATATATTTCCTTACGGATTGGAAAATAACTTAGCGTGATCTTAATATTATCTCAAACACTTCAAAATTAGATTTTTCTGCGTAGTATATCAATCCTCATACGCTAATATCATTAGTTACTTACTGCAATATAATAATTTCAATTATTTATTAACTCTGTTCTTTTTATGGGTAATTTGAATCATACTTGCCTGAGAAATTAATCGTTATTCTAATAGATTTTTAGAATTTTATTCGAAGAGTAGATAACGAATAAAACTAACGTAAAAAAACAATTTAAATTGCAATTTTAATAGGAATTTATTTGTGACGTTTATTTCATTAAACAATTCAATTGTTGATACAACAAAGACAGAATGATTTCTTGTTCGAATACAGATTAATATAACAGATGTATGAACAAATTGAACGTTTGTTTTTTAAATAAGTTTCTTACGATTTATTTTCATCTAGTATACAATCTTCTTACAAAAATTCAAACATGTTTATTCTATCTTTGATTTTAAACTTTGAGTTCTAATGTTCTAAATATACAGGTATAAATATGGTACTTGGTCATTGAACCAACTAATGGTTTGCATCGTTCATACATTTAAATTCTTATTTGTCCATCATGCAATATTTCATTTCATAATTCTAATTCTAATTCTATTTTTCATTTAATAAGCAATGAATGAACAATTGTGAGGGGTTTTTCAAAAAGTGGCTTTAGGATTTTGTATTGTATTATTAAAACACAGTATACATGATTTTATTTCACTTTGGTCATATATCTGTTACATTAATCCATAATGGTGTGACGATACTACTGTAACTGTTTCTTATGTCAGAAATTGAATTGTTTAATCGAATAATCGTCATAAATAAATTTCTTTACTTCGGTTTTATACGTCAAAGTGACTACCAGTGACAAGGGAAACCCTTGAAGAAACCCTTTACAGTGGGTGTAGAAAATATTCGTACACTGATCAATTTCTAAAAAAAACTATGTAAAATTGTAATTTATTAACTTATTTTTTATAAACAGTGACATTCTATATATTCTCAGAAATCTCTAGAACAGATAGAGTACAAACAAAAATAGCTATTTATATTAATTGCGAAATTAACAAAAAAAAAATTAATCGATGGAAATATTGAAGCAATAAGTATTCGCATAACTGTTTAATTTTAAAAACTTGATTAAAAAAAAAAAGAAATTTACATTAATTTATAAGTATACAATACTTTCTTCGTGGGATTTCCTTTTGATTTTATAATTATTGTAACTTTTCTAAGCATTAAATTAACTAAATTATTAGTTATTCGAAGTGAGATCTTTTTCCATTCCTCTATTAAAGCCATTTTTAAAAGTACTTTACTGGAAATTTGATGTTTCCTAATTCGTACGAAGCAATAAACTAATATGTTTACATTACAAACTCTACCCTAAATACTTCGTCATAAGAATCGTAGAAATACTTATTACTTCTATACTTTTACCCACTTTTCGCATTTTTTTTGTTAATTTCACAAATTATATTAACTAGTAAATGTTGTTTGGACTATATCTATCTTAGAGATCTCCGAGAATATGTAAAATATCATTGATTATAAAAAAAGAAGTTAAGAAACTATAATTTCATACAAAAGTTTTTTGGGAAATTGATCGGTGTAGGAATACATTCTACACCCACTGTATGTATTCCTTTCGTTATTCGAAATTTGTGTCTAGATGAGAATGTTGCCTATCTCAGTCTATAGTCTCCCAAGTGGTTCTTCTAAAGTACCCTCGTACAACAAAGTTTAGATAGGATTTGCAATGACGATGATCTTTTGGCACGGTGCGGAACCCCTTTCTTCTTAGAATGCTCGCGCTACCGCCTTTCTGAACCGTAGCCAAAGTGCAAAGGAAAGCCCTCTGAGCGGAAGTCGCGCTTTCATTTGCAACCGCAAATGGAGCAACCGCAAGTAACGCTACCCTCCACGGTGCGCAATTTCGATCGCTTGACCGCTAATGGATCGGATTTTTTTTTGCGACCGCTCTAGGAACGACCACAAACGACACGAGGCTCGATTTTTAGTTTTCACGCATCGAGTCGACGTGGGTCATCCGTGAGTCACACAATAACGGCCTGCAACAAAACGCTTCATGTTTCGGAACAACTTCCGTGCCGGAAATAGCCCAAACGATCGATAATTAGGGCTGCTGTTCACATTTTCTTTTTTATCGATGCAGAAGTCGTAACTGGCACATTGTCATTGCAGATCTATTTCTCCTGCTTGCACTCTACAATTTGAATTTCGTTAGCAAGAAATTGGCTGTAATAATGTTTATATCAGAGATTAAGCATGGTGACCCTTTTCTTCTACTTTTATCTTGAAATTTGATCTTTTCCAGTAAAATATTGGCTATAATATTTATATCAGTAATGGAGAATCTATAAAAAGAATCTCTTGTATCATATTTGGGTCTATTATGTGTCTTCTTTTTCGTTTCTGTGTTACACATTCTTAAAGGGGGTCTACTTTAATTATTCGCTACACAATTTCATCGATTTCATAAGACATGCTGGTATTGCCGTTTTACGTTACCTAAAAACTATGAAAAAATAATTTAAAAAATCTATTTGATCATTGTTTTTTTTTCACCTGTATGATAGATTAACGTATAGCTCAATGGGTATTGTTTTTTTTACGACATAAATGAAAAATACTTGTACATAAATCTTTGAATATAAATCATTCGGAAGTTTTAGTTTTCGATTTAATCCGTCAAATAATAACGTGCGTCGCATAGCCAATTATAAATAATATTTTTCATGCAACCAATTTTTTACGTAGAGTAACAGAGACTTCCGCGCATTAAACTTAACCGTATGTATTTTACAAAAATGCTTACTCGTCAAAGTTTCAAGGTTAACCCTTTGCGCTCGACGACTAACAACCAAATTCTAAGCACAAATTCATGGTTGAGAGTATTATATTTTAGTATTTTTAGTATTTATATTTAGTATTTTGTTTGCGTACCTTTGCATGTTGGATAACAAATGTTCTTTGATATTAGTTATGTATTTTGTATACAGAGTGTCCCAAAAATGTTGGAGGTCCTTGAAAGGGGTGGTTCGGGAAGTGATTTGAAACAACTTTTTCTGTATACTTCATACTGTATACTTCATCTTCGCTTCAATTGATTTCGCTGTAGGTATCATTTCTTTTTTCTTTGTTTATAGTCGTATCAACACTTAGGTCATTAGCAACTAACACATAATTTACAAGTTGAACCCGAGATTTGACATACACATGTTACATAGATACTAATTATCTGGTGCTGGTTCCCTAACGGTGTCGCAGCGATTGATTCCACTTATAATGTACATATAGCAGTTATATCCACTTATAATAAATCTTCGTATATTCCGATTTCTTTCAGAAATCTTAACGTTTGTTCTATCTTCTGTGGGTTACCTACTGTTTCTTCTAATGTCGCTCCTATGTTAAACGTTTTCCTTATTTCAGAAACATAGTCGCATTTTAGCATGATGTGTTCTACCGTTAAATCCTCGTTACATAGGTTACATGTGGGCGGGTAAAGATTTAAAAGATGGTAAGAATGGGTAAGTTTAGTGTGTCCAATTCGAAGTCGAGTAAGAATCACCTGGTCTCTACGGCCAAGCTTCTGCCAGGCTTCATGGTCGGGATATTTTTTGCGCACTGGATGGAGTTTAGTATGTCGCCCTGCTTCCATGTAGATATTCCATTCTTGACGCACTAAGTGTTTCATATATCTGTAGGTATCATTGTAATTTTAAATTCATTAAAACTTTAAGACTTTGAAAACAATAAAGACATTAAACACAAATTTCCACCACAGTTGTCTAATATGGTAAAGAAATCTTATTATTTCAAAGTTTGATTCAAAGTTTGCCATTTAACATTTTCTAAAACAATAGATAAAGAACTTGTGACTAAAGATGTCGTCTCCTACTCGTCTCTCGAGTACAAAAGGTCGATAGTGCATCCAACAATGAATAATTTTATGAGAATTTTGTATGGAAGGGAAACAATCTTAATTGCACATTTATCGAGTTCTGGGTTCGACGAACCTCCCCTCTCATTGTTGGTTCTAGGGTTAGTGATAAATATCGCAAGTTTTTATGTCGTACGGAACTGATTGTGAGACGATGTAAAACTCGCTCGTCGACGAAAGCAAGTTTGACCCACTACACTTTTATTGAGCGCATGAATTATCCACGAGACGAAATCGTATGAAAGGCCGGTTTCGCTGAAAACTTGGCGCTCTTACGCGGCCGTCGCGGAAGAAAGTTGCCTCTTAAGGTACTCAGCGGTACTACACATAACTTTGAGCGCAAAGAGCATCCTTTATATGTACACACATAGTATGTCGTACGCGTCGAGATATGAAAGTCGAATGGCGAGTCGTGACGTAACGAATCGCACTTGTTGCGAGCAAACAGCGTTATTAAATCCCCGCAAAACGGATTAACCGGCGTGATCTGTATTGCGTTCAGCCGCTAATTAATTTTAATCAGCCGTAATGGATTTTCGATGCTCAGTAGTCGCGAGCAGCTGCTAATTATTCGCGTGGAAAAAAATTGCCAACGGCCGCGGCCAGAATATCTTGCGAAAGCTGGAATTGTTCGCTGAAAACTTACGTTCCGTTCTCAATAGTCGAGACAATTAAAACCCCGACGAGTATGAGGATTGTTTATTAGCGACTCGATTGGCCCGTCTGGGGCAATTAGGATGACTAAAGGATCATAAAAACATATGAAACGAGCGAGGTTAGATCCGTATCGTGATCGGCTATAACGCGCGTTCCCCGTTCCGTGATTCTCTACAATTAATTAGCTGAAACATTGTACGATCTTGCTTCTCTTTTTATTTTTCATTAGCCTCGACGGAAAGATCTCGCGCATAGCAATTAACACGAGTCCACGCGTGTCTCGGAGATTAGGTTTCTTGAATATACACCGCTGTTCAAAAGTTTGAACAGACGCATAGCCTTGACATAGACAAATAACCTTGTCCAGAGTTCGAGTAATTTTTATTTTAATCTGTTTAGTACTTTTTGAACAATTTTTGCCTACTATTTTGAGAACCTGGTATAATTGGTAACGCATAAAATAAATATCTTATTCACGTGTTGAAGATACAGGAATCATTCTGTGTAATGGAATTAAAAAGTTTGTGAGATAAATTAGTTAACGAGTTTATATTTTAAATTTAAACAGAAACATTTAACTTGTATTATACAAAATTCTGTTAAAACTTTTACTTTTCGTCTAATAGAACATCTTGAAATATTTTGATGGATAACAATTGTATGGATAAGAACAATTGTATGAATAACAAATGGATAAGAATTGCTTAAAAAGTTACATTTCAATTGTTTAAATGAAACTTACTAAACATGTTTCATTCAAAACGGGAAAAGATCACCAATTGTTAGAGTTAAGATACATTTTTATTGAATGCGTTGCCAAATATTTTGTTTCCAATTCATCACACACAAATAATGCTGAATATTAAGTCATTCATTCTGTACATACTTAAAAAGTTAATTTCAATAATTGATATCATTGAATCCATAACTTTCTAAAAAATTCTTAAAACATATTTATATACTTTATTGTGGTATTATATATTATCATTTTCTTTTCTTGAACAAATACTCATCAGCCATTTTTATATCTATGTATATCTAAACTTATAAACTAAAAATTGTTATATTAATTATAATTTTAATAATTATAGCTCTGAAAATGGCTCAAAATCGAAAGTCGGTTGAAACATTGCAATTTTGATAATCGTGGCTCAACAGTGGTCATTATTAATCAAATATTTTGTTTATTCCTTAGGTCCAACTGTATATAATTATTACACTAAAGTGGCCCGAAAACAACGGTCGAAACGTTTAGAAAAGGAATTAAACTATGCTTGTATGGGGGCGAGTAAACAAGAAAGAACAAAATTCACGTTTTGGACCAATTTCTATCGTCCTGTTACATGAAAAATTTTGACAAAAATCAAAGATATTTCAGATAGCGAGTTACATGTTCCAGAATTTGTTCAGATTTTTCAATTCAAAATCTAAGCTGTGAAAAATAAAAAAACGGAAAAAAATTATGAAAAATGCCAATTTTGCATCGAAGGAATCTCAGAACTACGATTATATAATTACAGTAAGTGTGTATTATTGTTATTATTATCCTCAATTTTTTTCATAATTTTGGACGTGGTGCGCTGTGGTTGGAAAAATTGGTTTTTGATTTTTGGATTTATTTTTCACAGCTTGAATTTTGAATTGAAAAATCTGAAAAAATTCTGGTACATGTAACTTTCTAACTGAAATATCTCTGATTTTTTTCGAAACGTGATTTTTGTTTTTTCTTGTTTACTCCTCCATCAGTCGACATGGGACTTGAAACTTGGCACAGATTGGTCTTTTTTTATAACCTATCGAGTATATTATTGCAAATCGAAATCAGTCTAGGAGCACTTTTGACCCCTAATGCCAGCTGTACCCTTTCTTCAAAAACCATAGAGGATACAAATACTTATGGGACTGACTGTGCATATTTTCTTTAGTTTGTTATATAGAACGGAATATGTTTGTATTATAACGAGACTGCTGATGTTTATGCAAATTTATATCTTTCTATGCATAAATGAAGAACAAAAATTTAAATTAAAGTATGTTTTGGCATCTCGATGTTGTAACGTGTATTTTATTTGTTAAATTCTCTATATTTACATTTGTCATAAATTGCATAAGTAACCGCAGCCTAATTATGACTTAGGGGGATCATAAGCATTCTGTTCGTATTGATTAACCGTCTTGGCCATGATTCTCCTCTATAATAACAAAATATTAAATTCTATTATCCAATAAATGGGTCGTAATGTTCCTCGAAATATTTCTTTATTTCTTGTGTTATAGAACTGAATGTTTTTTATTAGGACCCAGAGAGAATCATAAGCATTCTATTCATAATAATTAAATGTTTTGACTATGATATTTCGTGATTCTCCTCTGTAACAGAAAAATATTTACTTCTGTAATATAATAATTGAGTCACAACGTGTCCGAAAACATTTTTCATTTATTGTATTGTACTATAAAACTGGATATTTTCTTATTAGAACTGGAGCAGGCCGTCAGAATTCTATTCATATTGATTAAACGTTTTAACCATAAGGTTTTATGACCTCCCTCTCTAATAAAAAAAAAAATCAATTCTATAATACAATAAATAAGCTGCAGCCTTCTTGAAAATATTTTTTATTTGTTGTGTTATAGATCTGGATATTTTCTTATCAGGACTGAAAAGGGCCAGAAGCATTCTGTTTATATTGATTAAATGTCTTGATCATAAAGTTTTATGATCTTCAGTAACAAGAAAATATTCAATTCCGCACCTAAGACACTAAACAAGACATTTTTAGAGAGATATTCTGACTCACTTGTTATATTATTGCACTGAATATTTTCTTATTACTGAAGAACATCCTTACTATAAAACCTCGTAATTGGAGCACCTGGTAAAGCTGAACGTAATGCCTGGGATTACATTACTTACTAATAATTTGATTAAAGGTCTCGTCGCTTTTTACCTCTTGAGCAATCAAAGAGCTGTGTCTCTAACGTCAGCGACTACTTATCAAGCAAATTAGTTCAACACGTGGCATAAAACAAAGGTTAAATAATTTGCATGCAATCACAAATGTGATCCGAGGATATTTTGAAGCAATTATCTTGTAATTTCTACTTGGTGCTTTACTCTTATTTTCCTAGTAGACGTAATGACAAGATTTATCCTTTACATTCTTTTATCAATTCTACAAGGAATTATAACGTTGATTTTAGGGTCCCTAGTAAAATGTCTTGTCTCTTGAGCGAGTAGAACATAAGTCCACCGTAAAGAGACCTCGTCCTTAAAATTTTAAGTTAATATTTGCCTTACCATAATCTAAATTGTTTCCTTGCCATTAGTCTAAATAGTCCGACTTGAAAATAGAGACCAATAAAACGGAGATCAAACAGACAACGATATACAATGAACAACTTTAATATTCGCACAATGCAATTTTTCCTTTGTCGCTTTATAACTATGTTTATTACGAAGGATGAGATAATTAAGGTACGCGTTATACTAAAATATTGAGTCTAGTTAACAAAAGTATAAAGTGTATTTCTTTAATTGATAATATTCCTTATACAATGAATATGAAACGAAAGGATATCTAATTTTGACTTTACTTTACATGGACACTTACAAAAATTCTTAGTTAATGTTGTAGTTATTGTAAATAATTACTATTTTCATATTTCGTCGTCTTTTTCACGAATAACTTATTTTAGACGTTGAGGCATATTGCAGATAATTCTTTTTGAACATTTTGTTCCGGAATTATTGGATTCCCTTTGAGGTTATTGTAAACTTTTAAAAGAATTGACATTAGAATTAGTTTACATTAGAGGCCTCGTAAAACATTGTATACCGAATTCCCCGAATATTAAAGTAACGCGAAAATTAGACATTATTTCATTTGAGACTTATTTTATAAGAAACATTAAGAGTTAATATTGTTTTGTCTAAGATTTATTTTATAAGGAACATTATGAATTAAATACTTCAACTTTATACGTTTGTTAATTAGACTCCATTATTTCATCTTTTATCATAAACGAATTAATAAAGCATCAAAATAAAAAATTGTGAGTTTCATGACAGTTCGTATCATTTATTCTAATATTTTTTTATATATTTTTATTCTTACATATAATTACATATGATTACACTATTCACGAAAAAAATTGTTTTATTTCTTTGGAAATTTAATGTAAAATACTTTACTAGTATAGAATTTGAAACTGACGCCTATAATGTGAGATGACGCGTCTCAGTATAAAAATTGTAGTAGAGGATTAATTATTAAAATTTTACATTTTCAAAATTATAGCAACATCTTGACTATCCAATACCTTTGACTGGCCGTTTTGAAGGATAGACTTAATCCAATTTTCACATTCTTACCATAAAACAATATCCACTATCTTAATGTTATATACAATAATTAAACAAAAATTACTACTCTAGTACATTTCTCAATATGTTTTACCTTTTTCCTTACGAAAAATAATAAGCTGTCTCACATCGAATGAAATATTTTTACTGTCACTTCATTTTTCATCGCAGAAAAAATAATAAAACGACAAATTATTAGGTCAACTTATAAGTTCAAGCCACTTATGCTTGTTATGAGAAAATATACATAATTACCCTCTTATTGCATAATCTTTTCCTACTTTTCTGTAAGAATCACTAAATAATATCATCGCTATAAAATTTCTGTGGTTTTCAATTAAATATGAACAGAATCTGTGACATGAACCTATGGAATGTCCTAATAAAAATGATAAAATTCTCGAATATTAAAGTTACTTATTATAAGTCTGTTTATCGAGCAACAAAATCGGTAAAAGCGTATTACGTATCGTTTCCGATGGTCTCCCTTCGTTCGTTGACCGTGACGGCTACTTACAATTAGTCTTAGAATTTACCCTTTCACCGTCACCCATACTAACACTCCTCGCATAGTCCACCACGAACTCTCATGCCCATTTTATGTGCCCATATGTACTCACATCTGTCCGCGTGACATTTTACGCGTTGTAATCGAAGCCATAATAGTGCACTCTCGGTAACAAATACCAGCAGGGTGACGAGATTCTGTGGCCTCCATTTTAATAGGTGGATCGAAAACATTGTCTTTAACACAGGGGAATTTTCGTCGTTTTCGTGTTACTAACTGGCCAAACGAGCACGTTCCGAGTATATTGACACGTTAACGCTGACATTTGTAATTTTATTTACAAAACTTTAGTTAAAATAAAAGGCATTCGCAGTACGTTTTATTAGTCCAGTTATCGGTTTGAGGCGTTTCAGGGTTAATACCCGTTGGCAGTAACGAAAACATTATCATTTATTGCTGTTAAAATATTTTAACATTGTATTTTGCTTCTGCTAACGTGTGATAACGATAGATTCCGATAGTTATGAGAGAAATTTGTAAACATACTTGTACTTGTCAGCGTGAACGTGTTGACAGAGTTTTTGGCAGTAACCGACAATGTGATGTTACTAGGGTTGTCAGATGATCCAGTATATGAAGTACGCAAACTATACAAATAAGTTTGAAGATAACGTTAGTTCATTAGTATAATATTTTGCATCCACAAAATTGAGACAAGCTGCACTTGTAATTGAACAATCGAATTACTACTCTATCATACTTTGTATTGTTCTTTTAATTTTTCTGTTAATTTTTCTGTTAATTTTTCTGTCGTATAAATTTTATTTCACCTTTCGAAATAAAGATTATGTCTTACACGTTCGTGAATTAATTAATATTCGTACCAAATAATAAGTAACTAAAAATGTGAAGTTATATTAAATCTGTTTTCGTGGAAGCATTATTTTAAACGAATTCTACAGGAATTTTTATTATACGACAGAGGATTAACACGTATACGCTCAAATTTTTATATGTCTAACATCCGATTGATGTATAAAATGATAAAATTTGCATTTTGTGATCCCTTGTAAAAATGTTTGTAGAAGATTGTGTTTGTTGATAAGGAAATAACATAGAGGTTTCTTAAATAAATACGTGGCCCTCTTCAGGATAGATTGTAAAAACAACTTTACATATGCAAATGAACATAATATAATATAATACAACGTAAATTTAACGTTATTTTCATTGGTATATATCGGGTGTAAAAATTAATTCTATGCCACTACATAGAATCATTTATAACTCTAGTTTAAACAGACATACGTAATTTATTGTAATGGAGATAATACAAGTTAGAAAATTGGTACTTTAGCATAACAAAATGGCAGGTAACTATTCCTACTTAAATTAGAGTCGTTGATTATAAAGGCACAAAATTACTTTCTACACCCAATATAAAATTTGTTTTAGTATTCCAGTATTTGTTAAAAGTATTCCTAAGAAACTCGTCAATTTTCATAACAATACATGTTTAAAGAACCTCTGTTCTGCTTCCCGAATTACCAAAAGAATAAACACATGAATTCGAGATAGTTGAACAATTTTTCATGAAAGTGAATTTATTCTAATTGTAACGAATGAGGTATAACGGCACACTGCTGGCAACCCTAGACGTTCCTTCAATTATTCATAAACAATACACTTGCTAATATCATACTTCGTTTCCCAGAAGTCTTGCGACCGGAATCATCGTAGCTCAACCTTCGACAGTTTGCACGACTTCTGTGAATACGTGTTTTTCAGTCGCATGAATCAATCTCGGTCGGCCGTTATCGATGATCGACAAACGTCACCGAGCCGCATTATTTACTTGATTGTTCCGTGCATCATTTTTACCATAAACCCGACTACCATCTGTGTCCCCCATCATCAAATTGATGAAATGTTGCTTCAGAGACGGCGAAGCCCGTGCAACCAGCGGTACCGCCCGAAATCGGGCGAGGCGAGCAGCCCGATGAACGGGACAATGAAATCGTCATCGAGCTGGATCGAGAAAATCAGTACGGTCGTACGCAGCCACGAGCTAACGAGCCTCAAGGTAATCATTTGCGCAATATCCGGATGGTCCACCCACATCTCGTGTCACGATATACATTTCTTTTCTCTGTTTCACTCCTGTTCATCAGCACTCGATCACGATCCACTCCCCGGCACTCCAAGCTTTTCAACATGCACACGCCCTCGCATACCATGGTAACCGTTCGAACTGTTTAAAACAAACGTGATTTGCATTCTACAAATTTGGTTTTTAAGTGATTTTATATATGTGTAATAATTGTTTCTTTTTTTAGTATAAGTTGAAGTTGAAACGATGACAAAGAGTTTAGCTAAAGGTAGCAACATAAGTGATTTAAAAAGTTGTTTTTCTTTTTGTTTTAGTGCGAGTAGAGATTATTCGAACTTTGTTCGATGGGGGTTGGAAAGATTTTAATGAGCCCATCTAAGACTAGCAGTATAAAAGATTTTAAATATTTGTAATAATGACTTTTCAATGGTGAAATATTTGTTCTTCTTGGACACAAGTAGAAAAGTTTGCAGACTTTGTTCAATGGAGGATCAAATGAAATAAACGTTAATATACAAATTAATAAAAAATTAATATAATTAAATGTATATAAAATTGATTTCTCGCATTTTAAATGGTAAGTATTTTCAACACTTTGTTATATCGTCTCCCATTATAATCGTAGACAACTTCTTGAGACTAAACGAAATTAATATCATTAATTCATACTAAATTAATGTAATAAATAATGCAAACTTAAATTTGACACAGTCTAAGGAAATTAGAAAAACATTAATAACGCGTTCGTTGTAATGGATAACTTGCTTACAAGTATTGTTGTACATATATTATACATAGTTCTTTATTAATGACATAGAATTCGATGAAATTGTTATACGTTCTTTATTTAGTATATTAGTATTTCCATTCCTACATTTATTATACTTTTAGTTTTATCACATTGATTCCGAGTAAATTACGAAAATGTAATGAAGAATGTGTCATTAATCGAATCAGTGTTAAAAATAAGTATACCTTGCCAAATACGTGCAGAGTCCTTTAGCCAATATATAACAAAAAATTAGTATTCCTCAATACTTCTATCTAATTTCTTCGCTTAGAAGTAAAGTTTCTTCTCGCATTCTTGAACTCGTCAAGCCACGATAACAAAATCAATGTCAACAAAAATTATACTCTCATAAATAATAATCAGTTACAAGTAGTTGTTTGTCGCTAAGATTACATGGTATAACAAATAGTCCAAAATATTTCGATAGCTCATAAGTTAAAAATAAAGTGCCGTTAATATTACGTTAGAAAGATCCAAATGCGTATTATTCATGAAAAATTGAATTCAATGAAATGCCAATCACGTTTGTTTCCCGAAGTATAAAACAATCTTGAGCAGCAGACAGCCATCGTACTCCTGTCACCCGTTTTTGTCTGAAGGTTCAAGCTGGTTTTATTCGTTACAGTCGCAACTCTCCTCGTACGTTAACGTATACAGTGTGTCCTAACTTTGTGCACCGTGCTCACCCTGTTGTTTGTAACTTGTTGCACCGCCATTCGTGTCCCCGCCACCTAGTTTTATTGAAAGTACGCTCAAGTAGAGAACAAGGACCTGGTAAAACCTGTGCACGCGGTTACGTCAGTCAGACGGCTGTCAGATGACGGAACGTGGACCATGAAATTGTAATTTTCGAGAGGATCGCATCAACGAGTGTCGTGGCCAACAAACTCTGGAGTAGTAGAAGTATCATTGGTAGCTAGGAAGTATGGCTTTAAGGGTTACATTCGGTTTAAATGATTTCTGTCTACGCTATTGCAGATTTGTTTATTTATTATTCATATAAACGGCAGCTAAGGAGTTTGGAATATTTGAGAGGTTGATAAAATGCAATTCTTCAGGAATTTTTGACTATTGTCTGTTAATATATTTTATAATCAGTGTTTCGCTATTCGAAAGGTGTATGCTTGAAAATATACTACACAAATGTTCATCGGAAAATATGAAAAATGTTTGGAAATATGAATTACCTACTAGAGTATAAAAAAAAAAAAAGCATAGTTTGCGGCAAGCAATGTTACACGAAACTAGATCATGTGAAATTAAAGAATTCAACGAATTTCTTTGAAATAATGTTAAAACTAGCACTTAATCGTAGCTTTAAATAAGCTGATATTTTCTAAAAATGAATTTAACGAATATAAACATTTCTCTGGGCCCATTTCTCTTCGTAGTCAAAGAGTTAATAGATGTTATCATATGATTGTATAATCTATAATAGAACAAAGTATATTAATACTGGATAGTCTAAAATATTCATAGAAAGGACTGAACAAATTGATTAGTTACTTTTGTAGCATTATTACGTTGTTGACTTTATATGTGCCTCTTTGTTCGATAGTGTACACCGATATTTAACTTATAAAGTAAGAAAGAAGAGTTTAGAGTACTGTACAATTTTAGGACAGACACGAGTTTCATACATGACATTGATTTGTATGAAACTAATATATCACCTACAAAACATTTCGATTGCTAGGATCGGATTGACTACACACATTTTGCTAAATGGAAGCCTTTACCTCAATTCATTTGTGGTAGTATGAACACAATTATTTAAACTTAGTGTACCCTCCATACTAATCAGCTACCAATCCTACGCCTACTTATCTAGACTTCGTTGGCTTCTATCCTCCGCTAGCAGTATAATTTCATGATTCGATTTCGCAACGATGATGTTTGAGGAAAATAGAGACTGATCTCCTTTAGGTCTCGAGAGATATTCATGGCAACGACATAATTGCATTCGTGTTTATGCAGCCACGAAATCCGTGAAGAATCGGTCGACATTGGGTCATCCCAAGCCAAAATGAAATACTTTGTAAAGTAACATTTAAAAATTTGAAATTTGAATATTTTATGATCTCTTATCACAGTTATTAGCTTACAAGTTGTAAATATTTGCAATTTATATATTGTCAATATTTTCAACACTTTAAAAATTGTACCTAACGCTGTATTTATTAATATGTAAACATGCTTCGAAGAATTTTTAGCAATTTTAAACATTGTTGATTGCAGTTGTGTTTGAAAAGTAGTATTTGTTCAATAAATTGTAACTGCTGGCCTGACAATCGGATGGAAACGAGCTTTTGCGTGCTTTTCAGTACTGTCAAATAAACATTACATCGATAATTAATCGTAGAGTAGTTAGACAACCATAGTTTAAATTTATTTATTTAAACGTTTCGATTGTATTCAATCTTAGTCTTCTTCGATAATATATTAGGTGGACTGAAAAGTAATGTCGTTTCTTTTACATTAAATTCAAACAAATTTTTTATAAGTTTCTATTTTTAATTATTAATTGTATAATCGCTCCCGTTATCAACAGCCTTTTGCCATCTAGTGTGCAAATTGCCAATGCCAAATCGATAAAAGTCAATGAGCTGATGAACGATAAACAAGTATTTAAAATTGCAAAAACGACATTATTTTCCGGTTCACCTAATACATGTCCTTGTTATTCCGTGTAAAAATAGAATAATATGTATAGATTACTTCGTAAAGCATATAAATATAAGATGGGAGCATTTAAATAAATCAGTTTAAATAATGCTTGGCTAGCTTTCTTATGATAAGTGATTTTTCATAACAACAAGCAATAGTTATCATTGAAAAGAACTCTCCTTAAAATGAAATCTGTTTCCGTAATTGATTTAAATAAATTTCTATTTTAAACATAGCCCAATTGGTCCTCTTTATAAGCCAATTTTCAGAAAAACGACACTTTTAAATTAACCATATGAAACTTAGTTTAAGTTGGTATTGTACTTATTATTGATACACAAGATGTATTCTAATATGTATAAACCACTTCGAACACCCACATGCATTTGTTTTTTATTATAATTTCTCTCATTGCGTTTGTTTTCAATGAACTGGTGAATTGTTTCTACATGTTAGGGCACACCCTGTTTAGAATATGCGACTGGTGCAAGATCTTACAATTAGATAAGAATTAATGGCAATCCTTTGCAATAAATATTTTTACAATGCGTGGAAATAACGATTGGGATCCCCCCATCGATGACACTTACTGCTGGAAACATTCAGCTTAGCGTTATTCAAAGTAAGCCACAAGATGGTGGTGAGTATTGTCCTATTCGATTGAAACATCTGATTGGACATGATGGCATTAACAGATGAATGAGATTAGGTTAATAGATAATCTTGTAGATTAATAGGTATTCTATTGAATCAATTTGCCTCTAATTAAATAAATCACAAATTATGTAATTAACTAATTAATTCACCATTTTTACATTTTTTTACATTTAACTGTAGTAACAAAACAGTACAAAATAGAGAAACTATTTCTATTTGTATAAACAAACACAATTGATATGTTTCACGAATTGTTTTGGCGTTTCTCTCGTTGAATTTAAAATTGATTTGTTCAATGCTAGCCATCGCTCAATCGAACAATGTCTATGGCGGTATTTGTTTTTTAATACGTAACAATAACGAATGTAGCCCTATCACGCCACGTTACTGGTCTGCGGATGTTTCCGCAAATTCATATTTTCACAAATATCTACAAAAAAAAGGATTGAAACTTAAATGAAAGCATGTCTTATCTTCTAAATGGTATATGATGTATAATATTGTTGATATTTTATTAATTTTTGCATTTTTCCACATTCTCATAGATTTCTTCATATTTCCATTTGCCATAAATGCATTCATAAGCAGTTTAGTCATCATGCTTATACACAACGTCGACTTTAATTAATGTTCACATGGTTAATTTAAAAGTGTCACCTATTGTTTAGAATTTATCTGTTAAGGAGCAACCAGGTCTCTGTATTAAATTTTTCTCAGTTTCTCAGTGCTCGAAATTGTCAGCAGATATTAAGGAATAGCTGTATAGCAAAGAGTAACCGAATAACCAATATACTATCCCTAAAGGGGTATCCAATTTGGCATGGAATGACCCAGCCGCGAATGCTCTAAAGGACAGATCGATCGGAATTGCAATTTACCATTAATGTATTCGGAGATATCGAGGGGGGTGTAAAGTCCCGGCGAACGTATAAATATGTATTGCAGCCTCCGGCAAGATACTGATTCGCATTAATGGAAACGTTAATAACATGTCAGTCGCATGATTTCAATCGATAAGCAGAAAAAAGGAATGCTGTCGACTTCTCGCTCGCTGCTTCTCGATGAAGAACGATACGCAGGGTGTATACAAAAATCGTGCCACGCAATCGTAAGACAATTGTGAAGTGGTCATGCAAAAACGAGTCGAAAATATACAGGTTGTCCCAAAAATGTTGTAACACCTTGAAAGGGGTGGTTCGGGAGGTGATTTGAAACAACAACTTTTTCCTTAGCGAAAATGTTGTCCGACGCTTCGTTCAGGAGATATTAACAGAAAACCCCGACCAATCAGAGGGCAAGCCTATCGCGCAACATATGCTACTGCGGCTGTCTGGCGCGTAGCCTATTCTACTGCAACTGTCTAGCATGTAGCCTATGCTACTGCGGCCGCTCCACCAGCATCCTCGCGCTCTGATTGGTCAGTGTTTTCCATAATATCTCCTTAATGAAACCCCGTACAACATTTTCGTTAAGGAAAAAGTTGTTTCAAATCACCTCCTGAATCACCCCTTTCAAGGTGTTAGAACAGTTTTGGGGCACCCTGTATACGTGAACAGTGGTGGGCATTACCTGTTATTTGTTCGAGACGTTAGTATAATTGTTAGTCTCCGACACAGTGTCGTGTGTAACAACGTAGCAGTATCCGAGGCATTTATTCTAATGTGATTAACTGTAGATAGTAATTATTTCAATATCTAGAAAGAAATTGTTTGCCTTTGCCTTTGCTTATTTGGCCCAATGGAAGTAATTAATTAGTTAATGAGGCTTCTTTGATCTTGGAAAAAATGCAGGGTGCAGTGAGTCACGAAATTATTGGCACAGGGGTATATTTAAAAAAAAAAAATGTCTGTTAGAGGGTTTGCAAAATATTCTTGTTACTTTTTCTTTCATAACGTATACTTGGTATTCTAAGCTAACGAAACAACACTAGAGAATAACAATGTTTATTGTAACCAAGTGAAAACAACGATTCGTAACACAATGTGTACATTTTTGAGTTCACAAAAGCAGACACTGTAAAATAATTAACGCATTCGCGACTGCTAATTCATGTCACTTCAAATTCTATTCCTGGTTATGAAAAAAGTATGAAAATCTTTTTATTTGATACACTACATATTTACAACATTGATATTTCAAAACATATTTTGTAATTTTTATCTTCGTCCTAACGATACAAATTTGCGATGCCCAGTTTCAGAATTTTATTATTTTGGTCAGTACTCGCCATTGGAAACGTAAAGGCGGCTTCCCACTGCTGTAACACGTTCGTTCGATCGTAGATTGTGCATGCTTGCCGGATTTTGTTCGAAAACACATTCCCAATGGACGATCATAGAGTCGCTAATCCGACGACGAACGCTTAAAAAACCACTCGAAACGGTCGATTTTTACGAGCGTTTAAATGTCGACCCACGCTCCAGGCTCGCGTGGCCAGGCTTTTCTGCCACATCGAGCACGTGAGTGCTCCCCGAGAGAATAGTGCGAGGGAATAGAGTGATATTTGTATTATTCAGCCTAAATTTCTATGCTATTTATACTGATTACTTGCATATGCGCAATATACCATTGCGTTATGAATTTATCCCCCACAAAACAAAAATGGCGAAGAAAGATCGATTTAAAGATATACGATTCTATTTTTAAAAATCATGGTGACCACTGTTTCTCAAATTTCAATTTCTCGGCGATTCAATAAATTCGTACTAATTAACTTTCCTTCCAAACATTTTTTGGTCAGACTATTAGAAGTGCCTGAAAAATCGTGGAGATTAATTTGTAACACACCCTGTGTATTGGTATAAAAAAATCCTGTTCCAAGTTGTAAACTCTTTCTAAATAGGAAAGACGATAAAGTCTTAACAATGATAAAATCTTAACACAGAAATTTCTTGAAAGAATTCGCGTCCTGTACTCGCAATCCCTCCTATCTCCCCAGAACTCCGTGTTTCTACTTTCTCGACAACCAACAGAAATTCCCGTGTCCGCAAGAAGCAATAAGTCGTTGTACCGTGTCACCTTGGATACTTATTCAGCTTTCGGTTACAGACGTGATCGCGACACCGGTGGTATACTCCGCCCAGACCCTGACGGGCGCGCTGATAGGAACGTGCTTCTTCTCCCTGGTCGCTGGCTTCGCATCGGGCTTCTGGTTCTCGCAGAGGTTGCGCGGTGCCCCTTATCCGGAGCCACCCGAGCAACGCCAGCAGCTGAACCGACTGACCGAGAGCTCCGAGTCGCCCGGCTTCAACAACAAGTCCATCAACCTGGTGCTGAACGTTCCGCCGAAGAACCCGAACGGCAAAAACGCGAACTCTTCCGCGGAGAACAAGCCGGTGCAAAAGGTGAAGAAGACGTACATATGATACAGAAGACGACACAGGGCCGTCTGAGGCTTGCCGCAGGACCCGACGGGTTCCGGCTCATCTTCTTCCTCTTCTTTCTCCGATCTTGCGACATCGGACGGTCGCAACGACGACGACGACGACGACGATGACGACGACGACGCGGAGAACGACGACGAGAGCCAGCAACCGGCACGCATCAGCACCAGCTGCATGCTCGATCGTCGAACAAACAGACTCGACGAAGACCCCTATGAGACCGTGATCGGCGACGAGAGGTCCCTGGAGTTCCTCGCGACGCCTAGAGACACGTACGACTCGCGATCGGTGTCGAGGATCGCCGATTATAGGAGGCGATACGACGAGTTCGAAGGTCGCGAATACACCGAGACCACGTTGACGGAGCCCGTCAGCGAACTGCACGACTACAACAGCAGCAGTGCGAACAGCCTCGACGATCTCTGCCGCGGTCATCAACGGATGATCGCCGATTTCAATCGTCCCGAGACGACCAACACCCACGATCATTACATGGTGCCCACTCGCGATCCACGCGAGCTGAACGAGAGAATCCTGTCGCTCTTCAATCCACAGTTCCTACCGAACTTCAACGACATGATCATGTACGTGGCCAGCCAGGTCGACGCCAGGCGAAGCCCGCCCCCCAGGTCGCGATCCATGGCCGAAGGGGACGATCGCTTCTTCAGGAGCTCCAGCTACCGCAAGAAACGCGTCGGGGCAAGCTCGATGTTTTTCCGACGCGGATTGACTTACGAGGCGGCGCACAAGTGACACCGGGTGTTCATTCTCGGACTGAAGCAAAGGATTCACGGCTGGATCGACGGGGCAAAACTTGAGAGCGTCTCGTCGTCGGGATGAACGATCAATGAAGAAAATACCTGATAAGGTCGACTCCTTGCGTCTGTTCAAGCGGAGTTTCACTGATCCGTTGTATAGGTAACCTCGACGGGACTCTCGTTGGCGCTTTAACGTACTATGGTGTCTTCTAGTTTACACCAGCTGGCGTTGATGTGTCTTTTTGTCAAAGAGAGTCGAGAAAATCGACTCCCGGAATCGAACGATGACCGAAACGGGCGTCAAAGTGTCGAGAAGATCAAGTGAACGGTATACCTAGTGTCGGCGTTACGCAAACTCTCGGACGTGATGTCTCCCCAAGGAATACGGGATCTCTTTTTCGTCGTAGTTCGTCGCGGAGAACGAGCCTGCTTCCCACGAACAGAGACACACACGAACGTTGAATTATTTTTTTAAACAATGCTCTCTCCGACTGTCTTATCGCGCGACGGACGCAACGAAGGCACTCGGGGACTAATTACGCGCAGAACCCGAACCCTGGTTCCTCGGGTTCTTCCTTTCCGTTTTCTCAGCAGTACGGCAATGGAGGGATACGCACGGGTGGTGAGAGGATACGAGCAACAACGATGGTAACGAAGGATCGACTCGTAGTTGTGCAATGTGATACGATCAGAGGAGACTGTGTTCGTAGCAGTGACCTGCTTAGGTGCTTAGGACCGCGGTGATTTTTTCAACGAAAAGGGAAAGTCTTGGCGCGGGCCGTCGTTTCTCGAGCTTCTTATTGAGTTTTGAGTTCGGTGCTCAAAGTGGACTGCAAAAGGCGGGGGCGATTAACTCTTTGTGGTCAAAACCCGGGATATTTCTGACGTGAGGATGCGAACGTTGTTTAGGTAGGGAAACCTAACACTGTATGTATTACTTGTTGCGTCAATGTAATGAGAAAACTCCGTCTGATTATTAACATATTCAGGTGAACCGAAAAATGTTCAAATATTTCTTCTTTGTATGTTCTTTTTGGTAATTATGTAGATGATTGACAGCCTTACCGATTTCTATGATCTTATTTAGCCTGTTTAAGACATTAGAAGTTTTCCGAGAACCGCCCAAAAATTACTTGAAAAATATAACTTATTACAATTAACGTGTATTCCTTAAAAATGAAAATAATCCATGCTTTGTTCTTTAATCCCTTGAACGGCGAATTTTTATATGGATTTTGTTTTGATTTAACGAATACACAGTAACCAAAGCAATTTTTATCTGTAAATCGATTTTGACATACCTGTGTCACTTTAATATTGTATATTTTTTAATTCTAAAACGTATTGTGATTGTAAATAACGGTAATTAGATACAATAGTAAATTTACACATAGGTGTCAGTATTATGACACATGAATTTTACATGAAGATAACAATTATTTTCCATAAATTAAAGTTCGTAATCAATGGTGAAAAAGAAAATATTTATATCGGTGAAACGATTTTGATCTTTCTATGAAAGATTTCATATTTTTGAGGAAGTGAAAATAATTATATTTTGTGTAAAACAAAATAATGACAGAATCACGCGAATTTAAATTTTCCCATGATTTTTCTAACACAATTATTTGGTGGTACTTAATATACAATATGAAAGAGTTATTTACAACCTACAAAATGATACATCTTACATGAAATTTAAATACTTGTATATAGTTAAAGAATTCGTTGAAATGAAACATAAGATGAAACTTTTAATTGATTTTAGTATTTTGAAGGTAAAAATTGTTTCCAAATTTATCGGATTTCATTCAAATTATGTATAAATAAAATACAAATGCTTCATATGATGGAAGCATTAATACAAAAATTGAAAAAGTCAGCAGCTTCTTAGACTATATTGAAACTAAGTTCAAAGACTATTTTTTTCCAAATAAGAAGATTTCGCTCAGCGTATTAATCGTAAAATTCAAACGATGAATAACATTTTATTCGTATAATTTACAACTCAAAAAACCAATAAAAAAACAAGGAATTCGCATTGGTTGTCTGTAATACATTGTACAAAAGAAAACTATTGGCAAATCCATTAGATATAAAATGTCTAATATCATGATAATAAATTAAATGCATATAAATTAAACGAACTTGCTTAAATAAAATTTATACGTTTCTTTAGCTAATAATTGTCTGATCGCGTGCTATCCAAAAATAGTTCAAATTGATATGACCACAAAGAGTTGTAGGAACCATGGATGCAACGATTTTTCTTGAAATAATCTATACAACTATCGCTGTTTGAGTGATAATTGTATACTGTGTGGATAATTGTTAAGTGACAATATAGCGTTGCAATATGTACAGCTATCGTTGCGACTTAATGTACGATTTGGGGCTTGCTTGGACTGACAACTTTCTTTTGAACCACGATTTGGTTGAAGTTGTTTCACTAAAGAGCCTTGAATCAAGATTTTATAGACTCCTAGGCTACAACTACAGTGACATTTTCAATTATATTTTTAAATGGGGAAAGAATACTTGGATTTACTTGTACGAGACCAGGAACGACTACAATTCAAGTATTTGCTTTTGCATATAATATCTTGGAAACATCAATATTTAGAAATTATTAGCAATGTCGGTATTGATTACCATGATAACAAATCTATTTAGTCATCCTGTGTATATTTAGAAACTCTTCTTTCCAGTTACATTTGTTATCATCGAACACAAGTAAACATGTAATACTATTTTAACATCAGGGAATGAAGATAGTAGTCCATTGTTTACTACCAAAATGTAGATATCAGAAGCTTGTAATGGTTCGTGCACAAGCTAGAACTCATCGCATTGCTTCAAATTAACTCTCCATTGCGTAACCTTATACGACAATGCTTTTGATGGTACAGGTTTCGTAATTGTGGTAAACAGCATTGTCTTATTATGAATCAAATTCAACAGTCCGAACGAACTCTAATCGTACAGTAAATCGTTGCATCCATTTCTATTCTAAACGCGACTAGGGAAGAGTTTGAAAAACGTCGATCCGCCAAGGGACGTTTCCATCGTTCACGCGAGACGAGGGCGTGCCTTCCGTATATTAATTGTTGGCAAATTTCTGACCTATAACAGAAACAGGAGAATGCGGGCCGGTTTAGATTCGGGCAAGTGCCTCATTTATGCATTTCGTTTAAGATATTCGATAGGAAGGGACGATGTGAGAAAGAAAGAGAGTGAGAGAGAGAGAGAAAGAGAGCGAGAAAGAGAGAGAGAGACTAATGTAAGACTTATTACGAGTATTGTTGTGCACTTATTGCCGTGCTGTGAGTATTGGTAAATAGCAAGAGAGAATCGTGGTACCGAAGCACGCTATTAGTAAAGAAACATTGCCGCGTTTTGTGGTGTTTTCGAGAAGTATGTATTTTTGGCTGGGACGTGTTAAATCGATATATACCTGTTTGACAAGTGTTTCGTGAAAGGTGTTGGGAGGTTTTTTAATGTAAACGAAGAACTCGCGTTGAAAATGAGTCGTTCGACTCCGTTTATCGACGATCTTGCAAAGGATGAACGGAAGTAAGGTTCTTGGACAAAATGGAGAACGTCTCGGGATCTGTTCAAATTTTAACTGCGCGAGCATGCGAAATTATTCGAGCGATTTCGAATCTTATTATTAGCTTAAAACGAACGTACGTTAGAATGTTTTTAATATTATCATATCGATAACCTGAAAGTGTCGATGTACGTGTCAGATTTGAAGAATGTCTGTCGATGTAAATAATATTCGCAAGTAACTGACTAGAAACATCGACTACAAGTATTCAGATTATTAGATAATAATGGTACATGTATTAAAGGTTGAGTGTAGAAACGAATTCTGTGTCTTTATATTCAATCATTTATAACCCTAATGTAACCCACGCAATTTTGTTATGTTAAAGTATCAACTTTCTAAGTTGTCGTATAACTTCCATTACAATAAATCTGTATATTGCATAACCTAAGTCTTAGCCTATCACGACATATGTATGTGTATAAGTTTTGTGGCCACAAAATTTTACTTATTATTATTCTAACAAATTACAAGTATATTTGATAATTACAGTAATTGTAAAAGAATAATAAGCAAAATTTGATGGCTACTAAAGTTCGTATATGTAGATGCATTGCAATGGCCATCAGGTTAAGACTTAGATTATGTGTATAATTACATTGTAATGGAAATCAGAGTGAGGACTTGGAAAGTTGATACTTTAATGTGCCAAATTGACAAGTAATTATCTGTTCAAATTAGAGTTATAAGTGATTTAATATAAAGGCACAAAATAATTCTACTCCTAACGGTTAATTTTTAATATTTTTACCACTTATCACGTATCGTAAACGCCGTTGCATGCCGTGCGCCATTTTTCAATAGTAGTTTGATTTGTATTATTCCAAACTTCTAGAACTTTCTTTGAGTACTCCTTTGAAATTAATAGTAAAGTTATTTAACCCTTTGTAAATTTCTGTCCATAAATCTAGATCCACTTTGGAGTGGAGTTTTCAAAACGCAGAAGGTGTAGAACATGCATTCTTTCGCAATAGGGACAGTATGCATCGGATGCTTGTCTTGTACTAAATAAAATTATTTAGTAACTTCAACATTTTCGTAGTTTGTTTTAATTCTATTTCAAAGCATGTATATATTTACATTCATTTGCAATCCTATCGGTAACCACGAAATTCCTAGCGTCTATGTCTTCCAATTCTATCATGTGCATGTTTTTCCAAATTTAATCGCAAAATGCATACAGTGGGTGTAGAAAGTATTCGTACACCGATCAATTTCCAAAAAAACTGTGTAAAATTATAATTTATTAATTTATTTTTTATAAACAATGACATTCTACATATTCTCGGAAATGTCTAAAATAGATAGATTACAAAAAAAAATAGCTATTTATGTAAGTTGCGAAATTAACTAGAAAAAAACAATTAATCGATAGAAACGTTGAAGCAATAAGTATTCGGACAACTGTTTAAAATTAAATTTACTGGAAATTTTGTTTTATTTACATTAATTTATAGTTAAATTTACATTAATTTATAATGTATATAATACTTTCTTCGTGGGATTTCCTTTTGATTTTATAATTATTGTAACTTTTCTAAGCATTAAATTAACTAAATTATTAGTTATTCGAAGTGAGATCTTTTTCCATTCCTCTATTAGAGCCATTTTTAAAAGTACTTTACTGGAAATTTGATGTTTCCTAATTCGTACGAAGCAATAAACTAATATGTTTACATTACAAACTCTACTCTAAATACTTCGTCATAAGAATCGTAGAAATACTCATTACTTCAATACTTTCACCCACTTTTCGCATCTTTCTGTTAATTTCACAAATTATATTAACTAGTAAATGTTGTTTGGATTATATTTATCTTAGAGACTTCCGAGAATATGTAAAATATCATTGATTACAACAAAAGAAGTTAAGAAATTACAATTTCGCAGAAAAGTTTTTTGGGAAATTAATTGGTGTACGAATACAATCTACACCCACTGTATATAAAATTCATTTTCAATTGTAATGATCAATGAATTAATCGTGTCAATGTTTATATTTCATCATGTTAACACTAAACAGGCTTGTGAAGACTTTACTGACCCCATAACTTTCTTTTATCTCTTTAACTGTAACTACATATCTTAGCAGTACCAAAATTCTTACATTACGTTAAATATTAGAGAAACAGGAAAGATAAATATTAGGTGACAATATGTCACCTAACGAGCTAGGTTATAGTTGACTATTTTTACTAAGCAGCCATATCCGTGTATTTTCTTTCTTTATTGTGTTTCCATACTTCGTTTTATCTTTCTCTTATGAGCCGAAATGCGTAAATACTTTTTACAAGTACCATTACTTTTCTTTCAACCTGGTCAAAGCTGGAGGTAGAACTCGAATGAAGTAGTAAAACAAATGTAAAACTCAACAAAAGGATCTCTAGGATTAAAGCAGGATTTATCTTGATAATTTCACCTTGTTCGAGTGCTTTTGCGATTTTGCTTGATGAAAAATGTTCGATAAATATTGTCTACATCGTCAGATATACTTCAAGCTTGTAAAGTGAAATCCTGACACTTTTACAGTACCAGTATAGTAAGAATATTTTGAAACTTATAACGCACCTTCATCGTTTCAAGCATCGAACGTTTGATTTGAAAGCGTTCGAATATTTTCGTAAACCGGTGTATAAAAAAAAGAACATAAGGAGTATGCAGGGTGTCCCGTATAAAGTATTCCAAAGTGTTAACAAACTTAGAAACTTGTGATAGTATCGAATTCATTGACTACAATTAAATGATACAGGGGAGCTAACATTGTTATACACAACAGGAGAGTAGTATTAACTTTCTGTTATTTAGATAGCTTTTATGAAACTGACTAACATTTACTTGAACCATTTTCCAAAATTGTACATAGTCAAGCAGCACGTATTCTTGATTTCATGTTCTCCTTAATTGTAAGATCAATCGCCATTATTACTTCCTCTTCTGTGCAACCACAAAAGAATCGAAATAGTTTACAATACTTGTCAGCTTCTATTTGGAGAATTGAGCCATTCACTGTACAAATCAATTAACTCCACTTTTTGAAAAATCTTATATTTAAGTGTCAAAACAAAACACTTGGTATAGTCATAACTAGACTGCGGATCTTTATGGATTTATAGGAAATTTGAATGTGTAAGAAACTACAAAATGCAAACAATATGTAAGAATATAACAAAGATTGATAACAAAGTTCATGTTATAATATTTGCAAAATAAAATAAATTCCTATTTAGGTTCAATTTTTGTAGGCACGTTCGCGAAGATTTTATTTTGCATAAAGATCCGAAGTCCAGTCATAATTTTTTATATTTATAATAACTTTCCTGAATAATAAAGATTAACGCTATTAACTACAAAATTTCTTTGACTATTAAATAATAAATAATGTATTTTAGAGACCATTTCATCGCATTTCTCACCTTTTTATTTTATGGAGTTATTTAACTTGCGCAATGAACGGCTCAATTGACACATGAGATATCTATTCATATTAACAAAACAAAAATAACAAGAGATTAATACCATCTTCCATATAAACAAATTTAGCTGTCCTCCCTGACAGTCACTTCAAAAATATTTGTTACGAAAACAGTTTATAATACTTTACCCGAGGCATCCTTTACGAAGGGTGGGTTGATAAAAATTGTATTATTCGCTCGGTTTCCAGAGCAAGCGCTTTCGAAAGTTCCGCGAAGCGGACTCGGAACGCCTGGGAATCGATCCCGTTGGCTGGTTTAATTAATTCGCGAGGGCGATGCTTTGATAAATGTATTCGTGCGATTCATTCTAACGGTATTCCTTTAATGCCCGTACTGCATGTTATCCGACACCCAGGGCCGGGTTTAGCAATATTGGCGCCCCGGGCAAGATTATCGTGGCGCTCCTTCAGGGGCTTAAAATTTTTAAGAAAAGAAGACAAGGTAATAATATCAAACGATGAATCTGTAACTAGACTGTAAAGATTGTTAAACTACAATATATAGCAGTTTTACTAATTCTAGACGGATAAAATCGTATACTAGGAACACTGGACTGCTGCGACGACCCCAAAAATCTTGCGCCCCGGGAGGTTGCCCGACCGCGCCCCCGCCTAACGCCGGCCCTGCCGACACCTTAGCGAGAACTTGGTAAATAGCCCGCGCGGGAGCTATCTGCGACAAAGTATCCTCGAAGAAGTCCGGTAGAGAGATGCCAAGGGGTCTCAGCGATGTTTGACCGGGATGCCTTTAACAATGGCGTAAATCGGTCCTACCAGCGTGTAACAGCGAATACTGGGCGTATTTTCTTTGCAGCTTAACCGCGGATAGAGTGCCTGCGAGAAGCAGCAGCTAAAGTTTGTCCCAGTTATCGGGGAAAGATGAAAAGAGAACAAAGGAGAAATGTAGATCGAGTAACGTGACCGCGATACCACGTACCAGCGTCGGTGCAAAATGTAATCCACGATTGTGATTACCGAGCCCATCGGTAATCCTAATCCGCGGTTATCGACAGAGGTGGGCGGAATTCTCATCTGTAAACTTTGGTATTCGAATAGAAATTAGTGATATATCATAAGCAAATCACCATCTCTGATCGCAGATTAGAAATGCAATTCGTGGTTACCGATTCAACCTGCGATTGCGAGTGATCGTTGCAAAAATGGCAGCAAACGGCCAATTCCGATACATTGTACGCATAGGGTCGCCCTCGATGATCTAGAATCGGTTGGAACCGTGGCGTATGTAAATACCTGCATACGTGATTACGTAGAAAACGTTTTATGAACGACTTAGCTTTAATTGAGAGAGTATTAACGTAACGAGAGGAATTCTAGAATGGTTAGATCGTTAGAGATTTCTCTTTTGTTTTTCTACGCGGAAAGGACGATTTGGTCTCTTTTCATCGACTTACCTGACATCGCCGTGGACAGACGTGTCCGGTCGCATGTTAACCAACACTGCCGCGCCAATTCTAACGTGCTTCGAACGAAGAACCAGTGTAACAAGTTACAAATAAGAAGAAAAAAACCCGTCGATTTTCACTTATCATCATCGAGCGTGTTCGTAACAACGAACGACGTGGAGTAATTGACAAAAGAATCGGTCGAGACGTAGAAAGGAGTATAATATAATAAGGCGTTTTTGACGGCCGTCGATGGGGCACGGTCCGTGAAACGAATCGCTGGAATGGTGGAAGAAAGTCGTGTAAATAAGTAGAAATTGTTTTTTATCGTTGAAATCGTTTAAACGAGAATCGAGAGTTAATACGTTAACGCTACTCGTCACACGAACAGCAGTCGTGCGCGTTTAATGTTTATATACAGGGTGTCCCTAAAATGTTGTAACACTTTGAAAGGGGTGGTTCGGGAGGTGATTTGAAACAAGTTTTTCCTTAGCGAAAATGTTGTCCGAGGCTTCGTTGAGGAGATATTATGAAAAACACTGACCAATCAGAGCGCGAGTATGCCGGTGGAGCGCCTGCGGTAGCGTACGAGAGCGGCCACATACCGCGTAGCCTACGCTACCGCGGCTGTCTATCGCATAGCCTATGCTACTGCGGCTGCCTGGCGCGTAGCCTATGCTACTGCGACTGTCTAGCGTGTAGCCTATTCTACTCCGACTGTCTAGCATGTGCCTATGGTACTGCCGGTGTCTAGCATGTAGCCTATGCTACTGCGGCTCTCTAGCGTGTTGCCTACGCTACTGCGGCTGTCTAGGGTGTTGCCTACGCTACTGCGGCTGTCTATCGCGTAGCCTATGCTACTGCGGCTGTCTGGCGCGTAGCACATTCTACTCCGACTGTCTCGCATGTAGCCTATACTACTGCGGCTGTCTATCGCGTAGCCTATACTACTGCCGCTGTCTGGCGCGTAGCCTATTCTACTCCGACTGTCTAGCATGTGCCTATGCTACCGCGACCGCTCCACCAGCATCCTCGCGCTCTGATTGGTCAGTGTTTTCCGTTAATATCTCCTTAACGAAACGTCGAACAACATTTTCGCTAAGGACAAAATTGTTTCAAATCACCTCCCGAACCACCTCCTTCAAGGTGTTACAACATTTTTGGGACACTCTGTATATACATATACATACGCTTCCACGAGATACATATATGTGTATATATACGCATTGCATTCTCATTATTGCATATACATATATACATATACGCATATACACTCAACTACAAAAAAAAAAAAATATATAGCGTGTCTAGTATAAGTTCGGGCATACCGCAGGGTGTCAATTCTACAACAAATATCTAACAAAAAATTACTCTTAGACATTTTCTTTTGTGTTTTTGGAAATTGTCGCAATGTAAAGTATGACCTAATTCTTCACTTGTTAAATCTACGTAATAAATTTTGGTTTTGAATCACGGAGATGGGAAATTTAACGCTCTTTCGAATGGTATACTTTAGTTTTAAGTTTGCATTGTAATTTAATGGAGTTATGGCCGTTTAAAGAATGTTAAGTCGAAAACACAAGAAAAAAAGATAAAAGTGCAAATACTCGGAAATAAGGCGACAGAAAGAAAATGTCTAAGAGGAATTTATTGTTAGAAATTTGTTGTAGAATCGGCGCCCTGCATATGTCCGAACTTATACGTAGACATCCTGTATATATACATATATTTTTTCTTTAATCCGCGTAGATAAATATAACTACGAGAGAGAAACGCGCTAAATAAGAAAGGCAGCTAATTACAATTTTTCGGTGAGTTTTGCGATAGCCCGCGAAATCTTTTTTAATTAAAATTTCTCGTTCAACACGACTAATCGACACTAATTTTCTCGGGTACGGCAAATATTTTACAAAATACCGATGTTTATATTATACAAAAGCATCCAACTTAGGTACCTTGTGTCGAGATGAAAAATTATATAAATATATATATATATATATATATATATATATATATATATATATTATTGGCAAATTGTTATATGCTATAATATTTCTAAATTAGACGAAAATCGTGGAGGCAAATATGGATGTACATGTATGTATACAACAAAAAAAAACAAACAAAAAATGTTTTAATAGAGTAACGTAATTCATTGTAATAAGGATAAACAATGTACATAGCGCTCCGTTTAAAACTGATCATCGTCAACGCTGCGGTCTAGACGGAGAACTGACCACTTGTGGAGGGTGCGATGAGATTTTTTGAACCACTTCCTGTTCATTTAACTTCGTGAGCGAAGTGAATCTTATCTTTCGTAGCGTTCAGTTTTAAATCGACGCACTTTAAGGTTTAAGGTTCTTCTCCGCGAGCAGGACGAGATTTCGTTCTAGAAAATACCATCCGTAGCCGGGGTATATGCAGCGAGTCGAGACAAATTCTAACAATGTAAACGTCGATTCGACAGAAATCAAATGGCCCTTCGCAAGAAAATTGCTCCCAATTGTTCGTTTTCGTAGCACATCGACCCTTTTGATTATTCAAGTACTCTCTATTCCCTCCGAGAAGAAGAAAGCAGAGTCAGATGTTGCAAAAGTAATGCAGAGTTGAATAAGAAACAATAGCCACAATTTTATAATTTAGTGAAAAAATGAGAAAAACATGAAAATTACTCTTACAATGTTATCTATAATTAGTTTTCTATAATTTTCAACATTTGTCAATAGGGTTATCAAAACGAAAGTTTGAATTTGAAATACGCGCGCTCCTGAAAGTAAAAATATTGCATCGTTTTACTCTATACTTAATGGTCCGATTGTTAAAAATTAAGGGAAACTTTAGTTTTAATTTAAAAATATAATAAACACAAACTGTAACCATTGGAATCTAGATGGTGACTGTGATCTAAACGTTTGAGTCTAACTAACTCAGTATTTGTCTTCTGAGAGAATTTTTTTAAATATTTCCTTGACACCAGCGCTTGGATTTTGTATTTATTCATTTTTTTCAAATATTCAGTAGCATATTAAGGTATTCTGAATACTTTTTATACAATTGTTTAAACTGAGTATTTAATAAAAATCATTAAATGAATACTGTCAACCATGGGAGGGGGGAGGGGGATGTTTATCAATTCTATTTGTTGTACACTTCTGTTAGCCATGGAAAAGTTTCTTCAAGTGAAAAATCTCCACGATTTATCTGTCTAATCAGGTCACACCATATTCATATCAATCCTATTACATTAGGTTAAATTCTGACTTCTTTACAAAAATACATATATAACTTTTTTCCAATGTTCATAAAAGTCAAAAATTTCTATATCTCTGCTAGACCTAGAAAATTTCTGATAACTGTATCATTTTTTTAGACCTTGATTCATCTAAAGTGGGTGATGGAAGTATTCGAATAATATGAATAGAATTGCAAGTTGTATTGGTTTTCAAAATATAGTATAGCTACAGTAAAATACAATCGTTGGAATCATAATAGGAAAATGTTAAGATAACCTGCCATCTATACAGAAGTTATAGAATATTCAACGAATGAATCATTATCACATTATCAGACAATATAGTACAGCTGATCTTAGAAGTACAAATGGTTAAATGTGGTTATAAAAATAATGTTTCTAGAGGATATAAGGTTAATCCCTTTTTTCTCTCTCGAATACATTTAGTCGAAGTTCTTAGTTTTGAGAAATAATTAAGGTTAAACAGTTATGATATGTACTCCATTATGGAATGAAAAATTCTTATACGAATAGATAGATTCAAAATAGATAGATTTACGTATTCAAAATAAATACAAGAACACAAACGGAGGCAAAATGATGTTTCTCCAAATTAGCTGGAAGTTTCCTTTAATTTTGTATATTCAAGGACTGAAAACTTGAATCGTTCGAAATGAATACAAACAATGTAATGTTGAATCGATTAAAATACGCATAAAGAAGAATTACACTTAATTTTGTACATACAAAATACGTACAAAAACTTAAATGGGGGGCATAACAGTATACGTTATATAATTTAGCCCAGGGGCTTCCTTTGGAATAATTGTTTATATTCAGTGAATGAAAGATCCATGGTGCAAATGTATGCAAACAATATCATTTTGAAGCGATTCAAAAATATACATATATGTATAAAACAAAATCAAACTTAATTTAATATGTGCAGAATATGTACAAGAACTTAGCGAGACACAACCGTGCATCCGCGAATCTGCACAACGTGAACCCTCAAAGGTCCAAAGTAAATAAAAATCACTTGACTTTTAGTCAATCGTAATATGCTTAAAAACGAATTCAACTTATCTTTATGTACACACATGTACAAACTCGTAAATAGGGACCCACAACCGTGCATCCACGAATCTACGCAACTTGAGAACTCAATTTTTCAAACTAAAAAAAAAAAAGAAACAATTTGATTTTTGTTCACCAGAAGTATGCATAAAGATACATGGAACTTTACTTCGTACGCAAGTACATATATGTGTACATGAACCTAAGCGAGGGCCACATCTGCGAATCCGTGGAACTGGAGGACACTAGTTCCAATTTGAATGTCGAATCGACGTACAAATCCCACGAAACGCTCCGCACATGCCCCGCGCGGGTATGCGCGTCTAACGTTTAGACTATAACGTAATAGCAATCGCATTAATTAGGTAAAGTAAATGCAACATTCCAGTAACAGGCCAGGACTGCCAACCGCTTCAGCGAACACCCGGAGAAACCTCGCAACGACAATTGATCGACGTGTTTTCCCCCTTGCGCACGTTTCGAACGCTGACACTTGCTTCGCTAATGAGAAATTGAAACAACGACAACTCCTTTGTTATCGGCGACCCCGCGAATCGACAACAAACAGGAAACGTGCACCGAGTGTTTTCTCGCGATAAGTAATTGAAACGCTGGTTGCGAAACCGTGCAAGTCCTGTCACCCCTCAATCTTTGTATCCTTTTGTAAGACATTTTTTTTTTATTTTTTATTGTCTTCTCTCTCTCACCGATCGATAGAAATGGTAATTTTTTTCGTAAACGTTGTGTATCACTAAGCCGAAGAATACGAATAAAACTAACGCAGCGAACAAGAGAAGAATTTACTTTATTTTGCATCCCTGAAAGCCTTCCTCGTGGACAGTTCTAGATCCCTTGGACTTGGCATGACTCGCGACTGTCGTTTCCAATTGCGACCAGAGATGGGCATCTTATTCGGATAAATATTTCGAATAATGAATAAGAGATAAATTAGATTGTATGAGTTATTTGCTGAATGCTAATCAGGGAAGTGAAAGTATGACTGTTCAAGCGGAATGAATGTCATAAATAAATGGGGTGGTAGCGTACCAATTGGGAAATAAAAATAATACATATTTTTGGATATGGAGCATTTATACAAATATTTGAATAAATTCTCTGAGGCTGGAGATATGTATTGTTTTTATTTCTTTCATGATCTATTATTTGAATGAAATTTTGCCCGTCTCTGACGACAATCTCTGTTGAACATGCAGTTTCTATTAGAGGGGAAACTATTCGTATATAATTTAGTATTCAAATATTTATAAAATACTCGAAAACTACAAGTCATTGTAGATCATTTTTTGTTGAATATTATTCTTTAAATAATAAACATTTTATGTACTTGCACTAAAACTGACACTACTTGTTGAATCATATTGCTCAACTAGTACGAATATTTAGGTATTTTATCCATGTATAAAATATTCGAACAATCAAGTATTTAAATAGTATTGAGATACCTCAGCATTGAAATAGTAGTCGAATTATATCCGAATATTTAGTATAACATTCAAATTATATTCGAGTACTATAATATTTGAATTATATTCATATAATCTGATATTCGAATTGTATTTGGAGAGTGTATAGTATTTGAATTATATTTGACTAGTCTGGTTTCGGAATTATATTTGAATAGTTTAGTATTCCCATTATATTCGAATAGTGCAGTCTTCGAATTGTATACAATAGTCTAATATTCAAATTATATTCGACTATTTTATTATTTGTCAAATATTTGAATCACTGAAATGTTGAAACATTCGAATAGAGTAATTCAACAAGTAGTCCCAATTCTAGTCTATCTAAAAACAAAAACTAACACTGCTACATGAACGAAGCATTCGCGTTGTATTAATTGTCACATCTTTGCAACCGTAACCGCCAGTTAGCCCTTTGCGGATATTTTGGAGTACAAACGTTAAGGGGGAACGGAGAAAAATAACGTGTACCTAAAAATTACTTTACCCAACGTACAAATTTTATTTTAATTGTTATATACTCTCCAACGTGTACATTTTATTTTATTTTAATGAATCGTTACACGTATATACTAAGGTAATCAATTTTAGTTGATTTCTTCGATATCTGGTATACCCAGACACTTTCTGCGAAGGGTTAATTATTTTGTAGTCCATTTGTCACGTCGCTTGGATGTCTATCGTATCATTGTCAGAGTAGTGTCATTTTTCATAACGGGAACAGCCTTAGGGTACCGTGGACGTCGATAGCGGCGATTTATTCGAGTGTAATCGCGGTTCTAGAATCATTAGCTGAAAGTGTTAGAACTCAAACCGTGCTTTTGTCAGCTATCGGGCAATAAAACCGCGATCGAGGTCGTACGAACTACCTTTCACTTGTGAAACGATTAACACTTGTCGATGCTATACAATGTATAGTATACATCATCCGTGCTTAGACTTTGATTCACGGGATATGAGTCAGAAGAATGGTGCTCGATAATGGTACTATCTGTGCTAGGAACGCACTGCGTCACTTTTATCTACAAGTTTATTTACATTTTTCGATTCGGTGTTACGTAATGTCAGAGATCAGCATTAGATAATGAAGTGGATACTTTATTAAATATTTCTTTGTTTAGAGATTGAAAGCACGCGGAACACGTATAGTTGGAGATTCTTTTGAATTACAGGGTGTCCCAAAAATGTTGTAACACCTTGAAAGGGGTGGTTCGGGAGGTGATTTGAAACAACAACTTTTTCCTTAGCGAAAATGTTGTCCGAGGCTTCGTTGAGGAGATATTAACAGATAATCCCGATCAATCAGATGACGAGCCTAGCGTGTAGACTACGCTACTGCGGCTGTCTATCGCGTAGCCTATGCTACTCCGGCTGTCTGTCCCGTAGCCTATTCTACTGCGACTGTCTAGCATGTAGCGTATGCTACTGCGGGCGCTCCAACGGTATACGCGCGCTCTGATTGGTCAGTGTTTTCTGTTAATATCTCCTCAACGAAGCCTCGGACAATGTTTTCGCTAAGGAAAAAGTTGTTTCAAATCATCTCCCGAACCACTCCTTTCAAGGTATTACAACATTTTTGGGACACCCTGTACATCAAATGCCTATCTCTGTTCGCGAGTTAGCGATCGGAAGAGCGCGATAAAAGCATGCGATCACCGGTAGTGCGTAAATGTTGCACGCGGTGCGGCGAAACGGCAGACGGCAGTCCGGGCGCTAGATATTTACTGTGCCAATGCAATGCGTTTTCTGTATATAGTATCGTAGCCCTAATTAACATTAGTTTAGAGAGTAGCTGGAATCGCGTTGACGTAGGCGTATGGCGTACACTCGGTAGAATTAATCGATAAAGGCACATGAAACGAGTCATCCGACCTCGCCGTTCTTCAACTGTGCGGCACTACACGGAGATCATTCTCCAAATCAGAGATGGGCACCTATTAGGTGGACTGGAAAGTAATGTCGTTTCTTTTACATTAAATTCAAACGAATTTTGTATAAATTTCTATTTTTAATTATTAATCATATAATCGCTCCCGTTATCCCGTTATAGCCTTTTGCCATCTAGTGTGCAGATTGTCAATGCCAGATCGATAAAAATCAATGAGCTGATGAATGATAAACAACATAAATGAAAAACGACATTATTTTCCGTTTCACCTAATAGATAAACAGTCTCCAATAACAATTTTAGATTCGTTATTCGGTCAATACAAATTACAATCTGAATTGTACACGTTCAACGAATTTTCCTTTCTGCAATTAGTAATTTTTAATTAATTTAACTCTCTTATTAATATACAATATTAGTGAGACTAATTATCCAGCAATCAAGCAAGCTTATCGAGGTAACTGTTCAACCTAAACGTTTCTCATAAGTCGCTATACAGAGTTTTTTATGTATCAACTGTTACTCTGCCCATCTCTGACAAAGATCTTCATTGACGCGTTGATTGTCACAAACAATCCGTCAACGATGTTCGAGGATCAGCCAGCGAGAACAACCCCGTGAGTTTTGTTAGCAGCAGGCATTTTTGTACGTTAGGTCCAGCTACTAGGAACCCTAAACGGCCTGGACAGCTCAATTGTTAGAGCAAACGATAGATAGAATCCTGATTCGCAGCGATCCGATCTACCACTCAGTTGGTGGTTGAATCTTGCACTCATTGTCAGAGAAAGGATTTCGTCGTCAGAGTTGCGTTACCGACTTTATTTTGTTCGTTAGCAATATGTAACGAATTATCTCGTAGCTGCCAATCTGTATCAAGAGTTGAATTGAGGATTATTTTATTTAAAGAAATGCGGCAGTTGACATGTTGTCTATCAATTTTGAGCACCATTCGTAGCCACCGACTCGTAACTGAATGTCATCTACGAGTAATAAAAGAAAAAAAAAGATCAATATGTTTTAAAGAACTGAACATTAATTCACAGCCAAAATAAAATAAACATGTACCGAATTATCTCGTAGCTGCCATCTATATCAAGAGTTGAGGCATGAAGCACGTTCGTCATTGTTTACAACGAACCATGTTCAATCCTTTATTTGGCAAATCACATCATCGACAAGTTTGTAGCCCCGTTTCGTTGAGGACACGTAAGATGCTTGCAGAGCGTATTGTATAGTATGATAGAGACAGCCGAGAAATGCTTACTGTACGGAAGATATACGAAAAGTCTGGGCGACCGCCAAGTGAAGGATTGACGTTGTACCTCGTACTTTACATTCAATCATGCGAATTGTGCGCATGCGTAACGGCGTACGGACAATTCTCATTTTGTACAATAATACTCATTTTTGGGGGGAGGATCATAACATTAACGTTAGAGCTTCTTTTCAGTGTAAACACGAAACATACGATATAGGGATCTCGGTGCATCGCGAAATGATATCGTTTAATATCTTAACCATTCGACCCTAGTGGGACGTAAATGTCCCACGGAATGTATCTGGTTGACATCTGGTACAATTGAGAGTCATAGAAACATATGTTTAAAAAAATGAACATCATTTATTAATTATCAATCCTATTTTAATACAATTAATTTCTAAAAGTAAAAAGGAATAGAATTCAAACAGAACGATTTCTTTCCCTCGTTTGCGATATACAGGGTGTCCCAAAAATGTTGTAACACGTTGAAAGAGGTGATTCGGGATGTGATTTGAAACAACTTTTTCCTTAGCGAAAATGTTGTCCGAGGCTTTGTTGAGGAGATATTAACCGAAAACCCCGACCAATCAGATCGCCCGCGGTAACGTAGGCTACGCCCTAAGCGGCAGCTTCGACCAATCAGAGCGCGAGTATGCCGGTGGACCGCCTACGGTAGGCGTAGACTACGCGATAGGCGGCCGCGCTCATACGCTACCGCGAGCGCTCCATCGGTATACACGGGCTCTGAATGGTCAGTGTTTTCGCTTAATATCTCCTTAACGCAACCTCGGACAACATTTTCGCTAAGGAAAAAGTTGTATCAAATCACTTCCCGAACCACCTCTTTCAAGGTGTTACAACATTTTTGGGACACCCTATATTGCCTTACACTGATACGCTGATCCGATCTATACTGTCCGCGTATCACGGCGACCAACAGCTCCATTTACTCTAAGTTGCACAAGACTTTGTACGATATAAATCATTGATTTAGATGTTAGAGATATCACCGGTAATTGGTACGATAAGAAAATCACCCACTTCAAAGTCATAAAAGATACTTATCGTTAATGAAAATATCTAACGAGTACCGGTTATACCTATCGGTTAGATTCTTTGGTTATTCTTTCTTTGAATAGAACAGCTGCGAAACGACGTTGAACGATAAGGAAGTTCACAAAAAACTGCCAGATACAGGCGATAAGCTCCTAAGTTCTAATCTTTTTACATTAAGCGAATCAACAATGTTGTATCAATTATTTATTACGCCGGATCATACAATACAGAAACATAAGATGTTGGCCGTTGAAAAGAACCATCTTCGATTCGTTTACTCGATATACGACGCTAACGCGTACACTTTCTCTCGCATATATCGCGTGTAAAGGAAGTAAAAGAAAAGAAAGGAAAAAAATAAAATTATTTGGTAAATAAATTCGTAATACTTAGTGTACCACCGAAGCGGAAGTGCTGGGAACCTAAAATCATCTTACACTTCGCACAAGACTGAGGAGCTTGTACATATATAATATACATTTAACGCAGTACATTTGATATGAACGAAGTTACGGATTATCAATGGAGATTGAGTTTATTATCATGATAAGATAATTGTAACAGCATTAAAAATAAACAAAAAAAAAAAAAGAAACAATTGTAAGTTGTACATAACGAATCAAAGGTATGCGATATGTTACTACCGTTGTCACGGCGTCTCCGTTGCGCGAAGAAACGTTGAATGTTTTCTAACGTTTTGCGAGGCGTCAACACGTGAAGAAAAAACAGAGATTTCCTATTTTTCAGCGACCCCCGCAACATCGAAACACCCACTCTATGCGTTGAGTGTGACGTAAACACGCCCGATCCAGTGGACCAAAATGATTCACCGCCTGCATCTTACGTCTCCCTTTAAATAAATGCTCTTCCGTAGCATTCGAAGTACAGATTAAGATTGTAGAAAATGAGTAGCAGAGATGGGTAAAATTTTAATGTAAACTCATATTGCAAATAACGAATGAAAGATAAACAAGCGTTCATCCGTTACTCTTTTAAGTGAAAATTCAAATTTAAATTACATAGAATGAAGTATTTCACAATGAATACTCGTTTAACGCCATACGTTGGTTTTATTTGTTGTGAGTTATTTGAAAAAAATTTTGCCCAGGTCTGAACAAGTCAAAGTCAGGCTAATCTTGCGGCTATAATAAACGAGAGGCGCTAGATAAAATCCTTAACCCCACTAAATCATCCATTCACGTGATCGCCTATAATCCAAGCGAAGGATAATGAAAAAAAAAAAATGATTGATCGTTCGACGTTAATCTTTGCTCGAGGGCCAAACCATCTTGCACGAAGAACGCAATGCACGTTTGACACTTAACGGTTTCGTAAACGCAGTTATCGAAACGTCCGGGATGTCTGATCTAAACGGTAGTAAACAAATTAATGTGAATTATACTGCAAGAGATCCGCTTATGAGTTACATTTACATTTACAGTCCAGATATCCAATACGATAATGTTAATAGATTAAGATGAATGTCACAAGTAATGTAAACTGAGAATAATGAGATGAAATAAACGAGACGATGATTCAAATATAACAAGGTATATTTTCTGGCGTGTCATGGTTACATGGTTGTGTACAGTTCATTTCGGATCGTATCTAATTATGTTACATACGCGATATCGTGGCACACGTAAATTCGGTTTTTCCACTCGAGCTTGTATCTCTCGTTAGTACTCTGCGATGGCAGTGATGGGCGAGCCGTGAACTCCCGAAGCTACTTCCATTTTACTTTAGTCGACTTTTTTGGTCCTATACTAATTCATTATTTTATCGCAGGAATAAAATACTTTATATATTCGTAAAGAAATTAATTTATCGTCGATAGAGGCTAGTCACGATTTTCATCAAAACTTTCCATATTTAAAATATACAGCACGAAAGAAATTTGTGTAATGTATTATATGCAGCGAAGATGATAACAAGTTATTACTGAATATTTGTAGTGATAAGCTGTAGTCATTGAAAGGCTTATTGCAGAGTTCACGTAGTTGACAAATATTTTATTTGAGTATCTCAGGAAATAGTGTGCATTTCAAAACCTCGATTTATCAACTGATAACTACAGCATAACCTGATGTCAAGTATGACGATGTATGTTCTTTTTTTACCATTGTCTTGAAATCAATTGTATTCCTTTAGCAATGTTTTGGATACAACAATGTGCGCGTCTTCTGACGTCATAATTGTTCAATACATTTATACTCAAAAAGTGCATCACAAAGATATAAAATCAGTTATAATTTTAGATTCGATAGACGGTTTAGAAATATCCAGGAAGCAAAGTGGTCAAAATACACTATATTTCATGAGACACACCATTACATAAAAACTATACGGTGAAAAATGAAAAAAAAAACAAGTACAGATTAATAAAAAATTTAAGTGAGTAACAAAGTTTGCATCTAATTCACGCAGCCATCGAGAGATAATCATATATTAGAAAAAGATGCGTCATCGTGTATATTGATAAATGAAGTATTAGAAATGGAAGCATTTGCTTCTTCTATGTACATTTATCGGTGCACACCCATCGTTCTATCTTTGTCGAAATAGCGGAGTACGAGTAAAATCCATGTCAAGGTTGAAATTTTTATTCGAATACGTTCCGTTCGTTGAGCCTCTCCGCGAAAGATGCTTTCCCTCGACGACTGTCGTGAAGAATATCACAGTCACATATAACTTGGTTGTTGTTCACGAGTACATGCCCAAAAGCACCCCATTTATTACAATATCTGGAAGACTTGGCGTTGCGTTCGACAAAACGTACGGATCACAATGGAAAGTTAATACTGGATGATGATTCAGAGCACTGGGATGAACATACTGCGTGTCCTCCGTATTCTTATATGTACTGAAAACAAAGACAAAGTTAATTAGTATAGCGTGATTATTTGGAATATGTATTAATTCTGAAAAAAGTACAGTAATGTCTCCATAACTGCACAACTTTGTCTACGATAACTGCACAGAAATCATCCCCGTCACTTGGGGGGGGGGGGGGTATACCCATTGGGGGGTCGAGAAGTTCGATCGCCGAGCATTGTTTATATCAGGGGTGGCTAACCCGCGGCCCGCCTTGAACGTTTTTGCGGCCCGCGAGATTCATCACACTTTTACAAAATACACTGACCCGCGATACTTAGGGGACAGTTCTTCAAAACGTCGTGACTATGGGAGTTTTCAACCGATTTTCGTGAAACGATCTTTTCGGCATTGATCCTTAGTCTACGGACAACAAACCTGGTGAATTTCATCACCCTCTGATGTGTGGAAGTGCCCTTTCACGGAGGGGGTTGGAAAGTAGTGACCTATTCCCCCCCCCCCCCCCAAGGGGTGCCTATGGGGTGTACTGCGTGGGCCTTGGCATTTTCTGGATCAGAGGAGTCCAGAGAGTGCATTGAGCCCAAAATCGAGACCGTCGTCCAAAAATTGTGGATTTTAGGGGGGGGCGGGGGGTTGTCCGAGAGAGATTTCAAGGGGTGCATTTTGTAGAGGGCATCAAGGAGAGTCGCCCCAAAGGTTTGCTTAAATTTTTCAACCCCTCCCGTCACCCCTGGCCTTTTCCAGAGGCGTTTTTCTACACCCTCCCTTTTAGGGGGATGAATTAACCCCTTCACATCAACCCTCGCCAATGGAACTTTGCACACACCCAGAGGACACTTCAAAACTACTTCTGATGAAGTTTCACGAAAATCGATTGAAAACTCCCATAGTTACGACGTTTTGAAGAACTGTCCCTTAAGTATCGCGGGTCAGTGTATATTTATTTTATAATGGCCAAAGTAGTGAAAATCAATGAAATTAAAAATGTACATTAATTTTGTATCCCATATATTCATAAATTAACTGTCGAAATTATGAGAAAATATTAACTTTGATTTTAAAATAATACTGCGTACCAGAAAGTTTTCACAAAACACGGTCGAAAAATGCCAAGGAGCCCGATCGCGCCCCGTCGATTACGTGTCGAATAAAGCTGAAGAGCTAAAGAGCAAAAAAAATGTCTATAATGGGTCTAGATCTAATATGTTGATTCATAATTTTATATGCGGCCGCGGAGTTATGATGCATTTCGAAAGTGCCCCGCGAAATCATTTGGGTTGGCCACCCCTGGTTTAGACGATCGTACATTCTCTGATGTTTGCTAACGAGCTTCGAACGTAGAGAAGAGACAGCGAATAAAGAAAAGGACGGAGCGAAAACACCAGGGTATGTCGGTGAGACAATGTAACGCAACGGTGAAACTTTTTTATTATTAACTTTTTTTGTTGTAAAACTTTTACCATCATATTCCTGACATTTTTCTGATTAAATTGAGACCAAACACGACGTAATTCGCAACATTTTTACTTGTAACAACTTATTATCTATCTACAGGGTGTCCTAGCCCCTGATTAAAATGAGATGAAAAACGAAAAATCCCGTACCCTTTTTTAGGCCCATTTTTGCCAGTAATGCCACCTCGCTGCATTACCCGTGTCTTCCCCCACAAGATGCACTATTTCTTTCTTTCTTTATTAAAGTGCATAGTTATACGACAATAACTGTAACATTGTAGGTATCTGCGCAAAAAGTATCTCAAAGTCAGATTTTCCGAAACTTCACGGTCATCAATGTTTTTTTTTGTTTTTTTTTTAATAAGATGGGATATTTTCATTATTGTAATATAGTAGCTAATAAAAAGATAAATTTAAATATATATAGACATGTTGGCCTCTGTTAAATTTTTAATGTAAATATACAGGGTGTCCCAAAAGTCGGGGAGGAGCCGGAAATGGGGGGGTACTGAGACGATTCTGAACAACAAGTTCCTTTGCAAAAATGTCGGATGGGGCTTCGTTAAGGAGATATTAAGCGAAAACCCCGACCAATCAGAGTGCGCGTATACCGTTGGAGCGGCCGCGATAGCGATGGCTACGCGATAGGTAGCCGCTCTCGTACGCGAACAAGTGACTCGACGTGCATCGAAGGACATTGACGCTGCCGCCTAGCGCATAGCCTTCGCTACCGCGGCCGCTCGAACGGTCTACGCGCGCTCTGATTGGTCGGGGTTTTCGCTTAATATCTCCTTAACGAAGCCCCATCCGACATTTTTGCAAAGGAACTTGTTGTTCAGAATCGTCTCAGTACCCCCCATTTCCGGCTCTCCTCCCCGACTTTTGGGACACCCTGTATATACTGTTCATTCGTCTTCTTACTCCACAGTCTATTATCCTATTATTAGACTACTTAACAACTGTATCAATTATAAGTATTTTGCTAATATAAAGAGTACAATTTGTAAAAATAGCTGCCAAGGGATACGTAAGTCGACGAAACAGATGGGAACCACTGCTTCAGCATACATGTAATTATGTATACCTTTTGTACGACTCGACGGCCGCTCGACCTTCTATACCCAGAAAATTGAGGACCTGTTGCTTCGTGGTTGAAAGGCGTAACATTTTCTGAACGTACAATTCCAATGCTGCTCGTCTTTGCTCGAGCACCTTTGGTTGGGAATTCCTTACCCTCTTCGGTGGAAACGGAGCAGTGTCCGCGTTTTCCTTCTTCAACTGTAATTAAACATTTAACGTAAATGTAATTCGATTGCACTCATTTAGTAACATTAATAAAAAAAAGTATATTAGGATGAATTGCATGCTCGTGAAAAATTACAAAAATCTATTGCGGTCTCCGAACTCACGAGTTTCCCCGACTACAACGCAACCTGCTTCCTCACTTACCCATAAACGCCTTTGCTCAACCGATTCATATTTTAGGCTTATATGTACAGTGACTCGCATTAATATTCGGACACCTTTTAAAACACAATTCCTTCTTTTGAAATTGGTCTAAATGACGAACTCTTTTTTGAGAAGTTAGAAGAATTAATTTACTAGGTAGTTCTGAATAGTTCCGAATATTATGTACATATGTCACATGTCATATGTTGTACATATCTCATATGTACAAAAAATATTGTATTTCTAATATTGAATAAACATTTTGTTTTACATGTGCAAACATATATTCTGTTACGAATATTAAATAATGTATACCCAGATAGCACAGAAACGTCTTATATACGTCCATGGTACGTCGGGTGCTGGACATTCCCAGAACGTTCTCTGTACGTTCTCTGTACGTCCGTGGGACGTCCGGTGCTATCTGGGATAATAATATTGTAAATAGTGTATTTTATATTCGGAAAGAAATATTCTGTTTTACATATTGAATAAATATTTATTTTATGTTTAAAAATAAAAGTATTTTTTTTCTAAATCTAGAAAGTTCAGAGCGGACATCCCTGGGACGTACAAAATTTACATCCCATGGACGTTCGTAGAACATTCAGAGCGGATGTCCGACAAAAGACGTTGGACGTTCGGGCGTAAACTGGACATGAAATGGACGTCTATGGGACGTCCGGTGCTATCTGGGTTATGGTTTACATTAAAATACAAAAAAACGTATATTAATATGTAAAACTTAAATAGAATATATTACACTTTGCATAAGTGCAAATATTTTATAGACCTTTAACAAAATTATTCATATTTGCATATGCCACAAATTCATAAAATCTTATTTTAGTAATCATAATATAATACATATAATATTACAACAATATATTATATAGTAATTGATCAAAATGGAGGCACAGAGAAACAAACATGATTTTTTACTGATAATACTAAACAACAAAAGACATCTAAGCAACATATATTTAATATATACTGTATAATGCTATCCACTTTAATATGTCAATTGGATATGACATTGCATTTCATCTAACATTGCTACGTTTCAATTACAATAAAAGTATCTTTTTTTACTGAAATGCTTCTAACAATTTTATCAGCGACTGTGCGTCCAGTATAACTTACGTTAATTTGAAACATAACCACGTGTTAACAACGAAACAAACGTGCTATACACCACTGACACTGATAACGTAAATTAGTTATTTGCACTGAGAATCAGTTACGAACGATCTGACAGCACTTCAAATGTCCCGGAAATACTAACTACATCTAAGGTTCACCAATGGAGCAAATGCTTTCATTGCCAGTCAATTGTCAGAGAATACCAGATACATACGTAAATCGTATATCATTACGCTGTGATAAAATTCATTCCCGATATGACTAATCGCGCTCTATCGAAAGAATGCTACACTTTCCGGCAAGTATACATTAATGTACAGGGAAGGCCAAGTAAATGTAACAAGCTATAACTTTCTTACCAGTACAACGAAAAACGTCAAATAAATAAATGATAAAATAATTTTTGGAAAAAAATATATAACCGTCTTCGAAAAAAATATTAAAACTACACTAAAAAGTATGAAATAATTTCTAGTTAATTGATATGAATACTCACCAGTTCTAGATATAATTGCTGAAAAGTATGAAATAATTTCTATTTCCTTTATATTAACATTATGTTAAATAACCTTTTCGTAGTCGGAGCAAAATTAACAATTTTTAAATCCTGCTTGATAGAGTTTTTGGCGAGGGCGGCAATATGAAATGGTGTTAATGTATACATTGTCTACATTGTCTATGTATACTGTCTACGTGGAAATACTGTCTGAGAGGGTTTGATGTATTTGTTTTAACGTTGCGTGGGAGGGTCAATATTGCATACAGTTAATGTATATACTACATACCTACATGAAAATACTGTCTGAATAGGTTTGGGGCATTCTTTTTTGCGGGGGCTGGGATGGAAATATTGGTTACTGCTAATGTATACAGGGTGTCCCAAAAATGTAACACATTGAAAGGGGTGGTTCGGGAGGTGATTTGAAACAAGTTTTTCCTTAGCGAAAATGTTGTCCGAGGCTTCGTTGAGGAGATATTAACGGAAAACACTGACCAATCAGAGCGCGCGGATACCGTTGGAGCGGCCGCGGTAGCGAAGGCTACGAGCTAAGCGGCCGCGCTTGTACGCGAACAAGTGACTCAACGTGCATCGAAGGCCATTGACGCGACCGCTTAGCTCGTAGCCTTCGCTACCGCGGCCGCTCTAACGGTATCCGCGCGCTCTGATTGGTCAGTGTTTTCCGTTAATATCTCCTCAACGAAGCCTCGGACAACATTTTCGCTAAGGAAAAAGTTGTTTCTCTCTATGAAAATACTGTCTGTATAGGTTTGGGATAGTAATGGTGGAGGTGGCGATATTGAATAATGTTAATGTATATGGTGTCTAAAGTATTGTATAATGATAGCAATAATTTAAGGGTGTATGTTTTGTTACTCGAACAGAAAGTTAAACCAAGTTTAATAATTTTGAATGTAAGTAATTTTTAATTTTGCGCGGACTACGAAAAGATTATTTAACAAAATTTAATATAAAGGAAATAGTAATTATTTCATATTTTTAAGTAATTATATCTAGAACTAGTGAGTATTCATATCAACTAACTAGAAATTATTTCATACTTTTTAGTGCAGTTTTAAGTTTTAATACTTTTCGAAGTCGGTTATATTTTTTTTCCAAGAATTATTTTATTTCACATTTTTTAGTAGCAATCGATGACCAATACGCTTTATGCAATAACAATAAGAATAATTATGAGCAAAATATATATGTATTGCATTATGTTGTATTGTTTGTATGATATTTTTTTACGATTATCCTCGGAAATAAAGTTAATTTAGAAAAGTATTCATTTATATTTCAACTATTCTCGTACCTCTCACTTTCTATTTAGTACTGTTGATTGTTAACAGAGTGACAAATGAGTTTCCTTAATTTTTAAAAAATTTGTAATGCTAAAAAAATGAAATATTGTTGTCAGTTTCTGAATTTAAACGCTTGACTTAACAAATTTGTGTAGAACGATCTCTGTTTCAACTACGTCGGACGTAAATTGTGATATATGTATACAAGAGATGTGTACATATTACGTAACGCACGTGTGTATCTAATAAGTCGTAGTACACGTGTACAACAGTCCGGATCACACGTTTATTCATGCGAACTAAATAAATAGGAGAAATGGAATTAGAGTGAATGGGATAAGAAATCAAACGCAAATATTGCTATCTTTGTTCGTACAACGAAGTATAGAAAAGGACAGAAGACATCGTCTTCCTCCCTGTCTCTCTCTTCCTTCGTGACACGAAACTCATGACGAAGTCTATTTCTATCTACAATTTTTGAATGTCACTATGTTTACAATATCGTGGTAGACATTATTGTCGCAGATATTTTATTCGAAAAATGAAGGGTAATGGAACTTGGTATTGGTGAAAGTGCCGACGTTAAAGAAATAGCAGAGGTTTAGATTCTGATTGCGTAGTACAAGGCACGCGAATTCTAAATTATCATGACAGTAATGAAAACTAACTATCACGCTACAAATATTGATATTTCAGTCCCAAATTTGTGAAATAACATACCGTGCGATGTAACGCGCTGAATTCGCTGTATCTTTTCTCGATAAAGTATCGAGTACCACGTTCTGACTCCAGGACTTCAATACAGTAAACATAATAGGGCTTGCCGTGTGGCACATCGGCCAAACGGTATCTCCTGATGAAAACTTGATACATTGCATCGCTAGCACTTTTCTATGGTCTTAAAACGTGCACAATAAACCACAATGCCAGAGTCAAACTACACCGAATATACGACTTTTTGATTGCTCTACTTTCAATCTATACTGGCGCCTGTCAAATCAGTCAATGGTTCTGTGTTTGTTCGTATACGTCTGCATTACCGAATACACCACTACAAAAAAAGACACGAGAAGTGCTACCAACTGTCTAAATAAATCTTTCCCTGTAAATGTAATACCTTTTTCAAAATACTTATTTTCTTTGCTAAATTACCGAATTCAAATTAAATAATTGATACTAACTGATTTGCTGTAATGAATTTGAAAAAAAAAGGATACTTTTTTCGTCCTAAAATAGTTATTGCCAGGGCCGGCGTTAGGGGGAGTCGCGGTCAGGCACGGCCCGGGGCGCAGTGATGGGCAAAACCCTAGGTTTCGAATAAATCTGAAATTTGCTGATATGTTTGTCTCGTTTCCTCTTTTGAAAATTTTCCAAAGAAGGAAATTTTGCCCATCTCTGCGTCCCTAGTATACGAATATACCGATATACAGGGTGTCCCAAAAATGTTGTAACACCTTGAAAGGGGTGGTTCGGGAGGTGATTTGAAACAACTTTTTCCTTAGCGAAAATGTTGTCCGGGACTTCGTTAAGCAGATATTAACAAAAACCTCGACCAATCGGAGCGCGCGTATACCGTTGGAGCGCCCGCGGTAGCGTATGAGCGCAGCCGCCTATCGCGTAGCCTACGCTCAACCGGCATCCTCGCGCTCTGATTGGTCGGGGTTTTCGTTTAATATCTACTTAATGAAACCTCGGACAACATTTTCGCTAAGGAAAAAGTTGTTTCAAATCACCTCCTGAACCACCCCTTTCAAGGTGTTACAATAAATATATTTTTGTTTATTAACTCTTTCACTTTATAAATGTAATTATTAACTAGTATAATTGCTATTAATTTTGTGTCCATTCGGTACATCCCGACCTATCGGTTTGATGCTTAATATACAATATACATACAGACCTTTGCTATATTACAGATTTTAGTAATTGTAGGTAAGTCAAAGATATATAGGCAAAAGGATACACCAATCCCAATACATTCTTTCGTGCTCTTTCGAGGTATCGATAGTTTCTTGGTTGGTCGCAGTTGGTCGTAGTTGACTGCTGTTATTCTTCAATGAAAATCATATGACTTGTGAGGGCGTAACAATATATCAGTAGTGATACGTTCCATGTTAGGTTACTCTATACAAAAGTAAGAAAAAATAATTTCATTTGAAACAAAATGAAGATATGTGGACCTAAATATGCCTTATGTGGCTTAATATTATCTGTCTGGGGTATATTTCAACTAGTAAGTCATATTTTTTAACATGACAACAACATAATATTAATGCATGTTTCAAATTTGAACCACACATTTGTAAGAAATAAACAAAGAAATTCTAAAGAAATAAGGGGTTTGAATAACTTCTTTTTATTTAAATCTCCGCTATTTGCATTACTATTTATTTTATTGTACTAGAAGACATATAGGTTATCTTTCAAAAAATCTAAATCATTTTATCGTATTATAGAAAAATAAGGTATCTCTTAATTGTTTCTTTAATAAATATAAGATTTACGAACACATTGATATTTTACTAAGGGAATATATTTTTGTATTTTATTTGCCTATGTTAGAAACTTTCATCTAATAAATTAAATAAAACATTGGATTTAATTTTCAGCTACTGATGGGGATATTCTTCTATGTTAAGAGTGTAGCTCTAGTAGAAGATCTTCCATTAGGAGGATCTTTTACCGATGTTAAGGAGTTCTATGCTGAAGCAGACAGAGGCTATACACAAAATGCGTATAATTGTTGGATAGCAGCCTGTATTTATGTTCTCACATTCCTATTTTCAGGACATCAATTTTACATAAATTCAAGATCATCTCTTAGCGTTTAGAAGAATATTAATAGCATGTTGTACAACGTATAAGAAATATGTATAAAGTTATAAAATAATACTGTATTGTAAACAAAAAAGTCATGTTTAGAAATATTCTAGATCATGTTTAAAAGTATGTTATAAATATTAATAACAAATTACATGATAACGATGATACAGATATCTTATTTCAAATTTAGCGATCTTAAAATATACATTTTATGCTTTCTTTGTTTACGCATACAAATTGCATACTTTTAGTTTTAGACATCGTACAATCAATAAAATATGATAATTACTATTATTTCATATTATCGTTAAGTGTATAAAAATGTAAAATTATATTAATTGAATTTATTTTCTTCTATGATCTAATGTATTTTATGTTTATTTATAAAGTTTAAAGCCTTACACCTTTGTATGCTCGTCGTAGAATTCCATACTCAGCAAAACAAGATTGCTTAAAAGTTTCGTTTAATTAGACAGTAAAAGAAAAAAGCATTTTAAAAGATTTACAAATATTACTTATCAGATTAATTTAATATAAAGGTAATAGTAGATAAATAGATATTTTATTAATTTCAGCTTTCCAGATAAAAAATGAGTGATTTTTTATAGTTTTTACATACATATTATGTGATTTCTTAATCTACAGAGATAATAGTAATCATGTGCATAAGCATACCATCTACATATATCAAAACTGTCAAACAATTATTATCCATGAATCACCCTTAATTATCTCTATGTATTAAACATTTTAACTTGGAATTATTACGTGAATAAAAAAAACAACATACTTAGAGTACATTGGCAATGTTATTGTATTGGAAAAACGTAAAAATCACGTGAACTAAAGCATTATTGTGATTGTGAATTGTGACTACCTGTGGCTGTACCAAGCTGTACCTATACCTACCGACATCAGCGACAGTTTGATAGGTTATGTATTTATTCAACAAATTAAACTTCTCCCAAACAATATCAATTTTTAAATTTAAATTAGTTATTTATATGTATTATACAGTTGATACAAAAATGAAAGATTTTAATAACGTATAGAGGAACAGATGATCGCGGCAAACCCAAACTTACGTTGAATATGATATTTTGCAACTTTATCAAATATTTTACTAATTTCTTTAAATATAATAAGTACTAAGAATTTTGTATAATTTAAAATTTTGTTTAAAAGTAATGTTAATTAGTATACTATCGCACTCTTTTTAAATACGTAAATATATAATATTATTGATATACGTATAATAACATTATATATGAATTATCATAGATTATTCTATTGAATTTTATTACAATGGAATACGAACGAGCAAATTTGACCAATGATTATACCGAAATAATACAACGTCTTCCTATTTCTATAAGGCTAACATATGGCATAGGACATGTTTTAAATGATATTTGCGCTTCTATGTGGTTCACATATTTATTAGTATATTTTCATTTGATATTGGGATTTAATGCAACACTGGCTGGAGTAGTCTTGCTTATCGGTCAAGTAGCTGATGCTGTAGCCACTCCATTTGTTGGATTTCATTCTGATAAGAATGATGAGTCGTGGCTATGTAAATATGGAAAAAGGAAAACATGGCATTTAATGGGTACACATATGTGTTATATGAAATGTTACTAGTCTTATATAATAAATGCGTAAATATGTTTTTAAAATGATATACTTTAGGTACTCTTTGCGTATTATTCGCATTTCCTTTCATATTTTCACCTTGTATCGGATGTGAAAATTCTCATAAATGGGCTCAATTAATTTATTATGCAGCATTTGTTGTAATTTTTCAATTTGGCTGGGCTGCAGTGCAAATATCTCATTTATCATTGGTCCCAGAACTTACGCCTACTGAACATGAAAGAACAGAACTTATCGCTATCAGGTATTTTTTCAAATATACTTAGAAAAGACTTCACTTGAAATACTCTTTAGTATCTTCATTTTGGTAGAAGAATATTATGCATTCAGTTGTGGAGATTACATGATATAGTGTAACATATAAATTTGAAAAACATAAAGACAAGCAATTACAATACTTACTGTAATTTTGTTTAGATATAGTTTTACCGTTCTCTCAAATATTTTTGTTTACTGCATCGCATGGACAGTATTTCATATAACAAATGACAAAGATTCCAATTCTCAAATTGGTCCTGACGATGTTAAGAAATTTCAAGAAATTTTATTCATTGGATTAGGAGTAGGATCTATAACATCCATTTTGTTCCATATTTTTGTTAAGGAGGGAAGTGTTAATAATTCTAATGGTAAGATTAATTTTGTACTAATTTATTTACATATAATATATATTTAATAATATCAACTTTGTCGTATCTTTTATAGGATTAGTGCATAGAAATGCAAGAACGGTATCATCATTATTAAAAGACGTACATCTATATCAAGTAGCCTGTGTATATATGCCTACACGTGCATTTGTAAATTTATCACAAATTTATATTCCTTTGTATTTGCATAAATCATTGAATATGCCAGCTACATCTTTGGCTGTAGTGCCTTTGGTGATATTTTTGAGTAGTTTCGTAACATCTTTAATTATAGAAAAGTTGAATACAAAATTAGGCAGAAAACTTTCATTTTGTTGTGGTGTCATACTGGCCATATGCTCTTGTATTTGGATACAATTTGGTACAAGCATAATGTACACAAATTATCAAATTTATTTGGTATCTTTAATATTAGGTAATATTATGTGATTTTGTATATATTCAATTCATAATACAAGTTGAAGATGCAAGAAGCATTTAAAATTTAATTAAACACTTTTTGGTACAGGATCCGCAGGATCCATTATGTTAGTGACCAGTCTGGGAGTTACCGCAGATTTCATTGGCCAAAACACTGATAGCGGTGCATTTGTATATGGTATATTGAGTTTCACGGATAAACTTTGTAATGGATTAGCCGTTATGAGCATTCAATATTTGTAAGGATTATATATTAAAGAACCAATAATTCTGGTACTAAGTTTCTTTATAATGTAAATATTTTGCAATTTTCTTTAGAGAATCTTGGATTAGTTATACACATTTCTATAGAGATATCTTAGTATACGCGTGTAGTTCTTCCGCATTATTTGGATTATTAACAATATTATGGATGAAACCATTTCCTCGCAACATAGGTATGAATTATATATACATATATAATTAAATATAATTAAATATGAATGAATTATAATACGATAATGTTACAATTCCTTTTAGCATACGATATAGTAACGGAACAAATTGTACAACACGATGATACATTCGTTTCCATAGCACCATCAGAAAATGAACCTAACACTAACAACTCGCCAGGACAAGAACACATTACATAATATAGAATAATTCCAATACGACAGCATTAATTTTAATGCATATTTGTTAGGTGCAAAAATTCGCAAAATTTGAAATGTATATGTATATACCTTATCTCAACCATGTATATATAATTCAATATCGTTACCAATTATTTGTATATTTATAAGTTGTTCTACCTTTATCAACTATATACATATTTATCTTGTTATCAGAAAAATTGTATTCTATTTTGAATATTCTATTATTAGCGTTATTCTGTGTACATCCACATTAATACGCAATGTAATTAGATTAAAATATTGAATGAAAAGAAATGAAACTATAATATTAATCTAGTGCACAACTGACAGATAGTTGATAATAAGTCACGAAATATCCGTGTGCGATGGTACGGTACTCGTTCCCATAAAGCATAAAACGATCATCCTACACGCAATCCACAATACGCTACCTACAATCCGACTATGTTCAGTTGAACTTCGATTTTCTTGAGCTTTACTACGATTCCCTTGTGGAGCGGTTAACGTGCGTTTGTGTTTGATCAAGTATATACTTGGTTTAGTTAGTCCATTGGTTGACTTCTGTTGTTATGTATGTATATGTATAATATATAACGAATAACGACTCAACGGTATCGGCCAAACAAAGTTAGAATGTCTGGAACAAGCAACTACGGACGGCAACATTACTTTATTAGTACACCAACAACCACTACAGAAAGTCTAAGCACTTACTTAACAAACATAAGATTTCCCTTAAGGAACTATCCCAAGTCGAAAGGAATTTTTTCAAATAGTACAATTTCTGCAGATTTTGCACAAATGAAGAGATTAAGTTTGAAAACCAAGTAATTACAATGTTATTTAAAAATATTACGTTTTTATTTTATATTCTATTAATTTTTAATTTAATCTTAATCTTAATCTTATAGAAAGTTAAATGGAATTCAAAAGGTAGAATTTAATAAGAAGAAATCTGTAGATTATACAGAAATGGCATATAGGGAAGCTGTTTCAAAGTTAAAATATTTGCTGGCTGAATCTTACATTTCAAAGCCAATGACAAGGTAATTTAGTACCGAATATAATTATTATTAATTTAACACTTCATTGTACATAAGGTGTTTTTCTATTTTATGTAGAAAACCACAAGGAACTAAAGATCGATACAGCAATACAAAAATTAATAAATCTAAAGAAGACATAGATGATAAAAGTGTGATAATTGACAATTCTAAAGCAAAAGGTACACAAGAAGATATAAATAGTGTTATAAACTCACACTTTGGTTTTTGCCAAACTGCGCATCAGATGAAAACATACAGTAGTTTAACGTCTTCAACTGCAGATTTGCGATCTGTTCCTCCAGAAGTAAATTCTTTTATTAAGCAACAAGAAGAATATATTCAACAATTACAACAAGAATCTCAATTTTGCAGAAATCAACTAACTAATCTAATTCTTAAAGTCAGAGAGGTAGAATAACTATATACTAATTACATGAGCTACTTTAAATAATTGTATTATTTAGCATTTTAGTCGTAAAAATTCTTAAAAATTTGAATTCACTAATTCTAGGTTGTAACTGAAAATGAAACTTTACATTATAAAAACAAAACAGAATTTTTAAAATGTACTCTTGACGAGTATATACACATCGACGAACATGACAATAGGAACGATAAACAAAATTCTGTTGAAAAAGAAACCCCTGAAATGGTAAAACTCAAAACTTTGCAAGTTCCTAGTATAGTTTTTGAATCAAGAATTAGCGAATTGGAAGCACAACTTACTCAAGCAAAATTAGAACTCCGTAGAGCTCAAGAGGAAATACAGTCTAATTTGGAGCAATTATCCGAAAATTGTTTGAATACTGATGCGGCACGTCTAAAACCTCAGTTAGAACAAGCTTTGCATGGTAAATATGAAGCTGAGATGAAAATGGAAGATTTACAAAAATCTTTAACTTTCATACGAAATAAAGAAACCGAAGCATTACAAAAAGTAAAACAAACCATAGATGCTATGCAGCAAATTGAATTTGAAAACAATCAATGTAAATCGGAAATTAAAACATTGAAAGAAGAATTGGATAGACAATGTAATAAACTTAGAGAAGCTACTCTGGAAGCGAGCAGACGTATTGCTGAAGAGAGGCAAAGAGTAGAACATAGATACGCGCAACAAATTGAACAACTGTCCGTCGATATATCTTCCCATTGGAATGCGGCTAACAAATGTCAATTAGAATCGGAGAGGCAGCGTAAAGAATTAGCAGAACTTAGAAATGAATTATCTCAGAAACAAACATTTATCGATAATTTAAAAAAAGAACTTCAAAGTAACATATGTAAGTTTTATAATTTTAATAATTGCTAATTTTATCGAATTTAATAATAGCTAGTGAAACAAATACAATAAATTGGTTTCTGTCATTTTACCTTATAATTTATGTCGTACATAGCAAACTTGCAAAGTAAACTGAACAAAGTATTAGCCGAAAAAGATGACGTCGAACGAGAAGTTGTAGCTATGAAATTGGCTGCTGAACGAAACGACAGACAAAGTTGTCAAGAGCAAAATATATTACAAACTGAAATAAATTCATATAAACAACGATTGGGGAGAACAGAAACTGACTTAGATCATCTTAGAAAAGAAAATTTAAGACTTGTGGCGCAAATAGCTTCCCTAGAGAAGGAGGTAAGATATTAAACCTTTACACTCGCAACAGTTTTCAGTAAGGTTGTCAAGCATCTGAAACATTTTCAGCAGAGTAAAATGGTAACTCTGGTACGATAAGCAAATACAAGAATGAAATATTATTATTGTAGAAGTATAAAATTATAGTATATGCAAATGTTTATTTTAGATTAATGTAAGTAAATGTATGTACCCGGAGGATTTTTCCATGCAAGCTTTATCGAAATCAGAAAATGAAAAAGAACTAGCTTCTATGACAATGGACATGAAAACTAAACATGGTAAGATATCGGTTTATATATGCATATGTTGGGTATAAGGAACTTATGCTATGTAATTGTAATTAATGGGTATTTATATTACTTTCTTAAATACACCTAGGGCTATTCTGTGTTGACAGAGAAAGTCACTGATAAAGATGTAACAAGAGTTGGAAAAACTACATCAACTTCAAACAAGAAACGCACTGTTAAGGTCGATCTGAAAGTAAAAATCATTCCAAAACAAAAGTGAGAGTTTTTAAAGGTACCTCTATCAACACAGTAATAGCATACATGAATATAATAAATAAAATATATGCTTCATTTCATGTTAATAGATTTTACATCAATATTTCAAGAAAAATAATGCAATAATTACGAAAGATTTCTTTATAATTATCTTTACATTTAAAACTGAGATATTGCTCATTTGATTCCGTGTTTCAACTTACAGGTACAGCGATCGTAGATGATAGGTCAAGTACTTAGGTCACTTAGGTTCACTTAGGTTTAGGTGGGTTCAGGTCAGTTTAGGTTCGTTAGGTAGCACGAGGGCATTGCAATAGTGTGGCAATAGTATGCGATAGATTAGTATGATAGTAATGATTTGTTAAGTATATAAACCGCTATCAGGAGAAGGCCCCGCTCAAAATACCGACACGAGGCAAGAATGGAATGCATCTATGTTTGTTAGATCTCTTGTATAGAACAAGACCTTGGTCAATAAAAACGGTTGATTACACCTGATAATATAAATGATAAAACAATGTATTAATATTATTGAATTAGTTTTATAAAATTATATTTACAAACGCGGTAGCGTCTCGACGCCAAGTACATGAAAAATCATACGCTACTGCGTATACTGGCGTTGGCGCTATCGCGTATCTTTTGCTTGTAAACTATCCTGAAACTTTTTTCATTAATATCTTGTCACGCCTACAATATTTTCTAAATTTAAAGGTATTTTTTAACTGACTTCGAAAAGGAGGAGGTTACTCAATTCGACATGTATATATTTTTTTTTTCTTATGTAAACCGCATATAAGCTTTCGAATAAAACCAAAATCAATAAAACCGGTCCACGTACAACTGAGATATTGTAATATCATATCATGAATCTGCCAAAAACGGTCGAGTCTTGTTCTTATCCTCCTTCAACGAATTCAAAAAATTATTTCGTTAACACCTAGTCAATAGGAGCGAAGCCAATGTTGTAAGATGCGAAGATTTCCGACTGCAGCGCCGTTTGCGGTACAGTGAGGAAGTTTTGATAGTTATCAATCGGTCCGTACTCTATTCAGTGATGCTAAAGTTAATGGCCGGAGTATCGAGAATTTCCCCCACCATGCATATACACAACTCCACGATCGGCTTCGAAAGTTGAGAGGGACGGTGAATATGAGCCTTTCTCCCTCGCTCTTGAAACGTTGAGATTCCAGTCGCCGGCGCCGACAAGGTTGCCGTTCGGGGATCTTTCGTCTTACTTACTCATGCTGTACCTATCACGGACTCCTTCATTGTTACAGGCCTAGGACGGTATACGGCAAATGGCAACCCTAGTCTGCCCTAGTCGCTGGCAAGCGATACGAGCCATCGTAATGCGATTTTGACTCACCAGACATTTTCACTTTCCGACTGATATTCTTCCAACGAAAAAAAATTTCGAAAAATTTTTTTTTCGGGAATTCACGTTTTAGGACCTCCTGATCATACTGAGACTATTAAAAAAATAGATTTTTTCGAAATCTCGAATGTTTGTTAACACAATTGCGTTTAAATGGCTAAATAGATTTTAATGAAACTGCATATTTAGATTTCATATTTTCGTCTCAAAATCTGGTTAATTTTTTAACCTAATCGGTTCATGAATAATAATAGTTACCTCTTATAGTTCTATCATTTTTCGTATTATTTAGTATAAATATTCGTTATTCGTAAAAATGAAGATTCACTAAATGAATCTCACAGGGAATTAAATACTACGTAAAAAAGTTAAATGAATTTTTTCCTGTTTTCGCTCATAAAGGATTTTCGTTCGCGATATACGTAGGATTTTGCAATATCCGAATTGCAATAAACCGTTCACATTTTCGATAGACGCTTTAACTTACGTCTTACGTTATGGGCACCGATACTTACTTGACAATTACAACTGTTACAGAGAACAATTTATTAAAATTGAATAAAATTTATTTTCTTATAATTTTCGTATAAAATAATTGACATAATTAATAATTAATTCACATCTGTGTTGTTTTTTGCTTCCTTTCTATATTAATTAAACATCTATAGAAGACAAAAGAATCAATAAATATGTACATATAAAGGTGTGTTAAAAGTTATTAAATTTCATTATATCTAGTCGTGTTAGTTTATTTATTATTGTATATTTTGTCTATTATATGTACAGGTATCTATACTCTTAAATTATTTTGTAATGTCATTTGTATAAATTATGTTCAGTTATGAGATAATCAGTTTGACAATAATTTTTTCGATGTATTATACAGGATGTCCCAAAAATGTTGTAGTTCCTTGAAAAGGGTGGTTCGGGAGGTGATTTGAAACAACTTTTTCCTTTGCGAAAATGTCGGATGGGGCTTCGTTAAGCAGATATTAACAAAAAAACCCGACCAATCAGAGCGCGCGTATACCGTTGGAGCGGCCGCGATAGCGATGGCTACGCGATAGGTAGCCGCTCTCGTACGCGAACAAGTGACTCGACGTGCATCGAAGGATATTGACGCGGCCGCTCAGCGCGTAGCCTTCGCTACCGCGGCCGCTCCAACGGTATACGCGCGCTCTGATTAGTAGGGTTTTTTTATTAACATCTACTTAACGAAGCCCCATCCGACATTTTTGCAAAGGAAAAAGTTGTTTTAAATCACCTCCCAAACCACCCCTTTCAAGGACCTCCAACATTTTTGGGACACCCTGTATACAAACATAACAAAAATCCCTTCTCGCTGAAATATGAGCCCTACTTTACCACGCAATTTCCATATTTGAAATTTTGCATTCAGCCGATAGTTTTGGAGTTGGAACGCTGTATCACTAAGGCTGGGACACCCTGTATATGTATAGGTATATACAATATATGATGCAAAAGTGAATAAACAGTATGATAGGATGAAGCGATAGGGCTTATGAAGTGAAGGTTTAGTTTTTTACTTTATACCAATGGGCACACAACCGACCACACGCACTGCACACAGCACTATGAATGACAGTTCCTTCTTACACCGTGGTTACGGTATCCCGCAAAAAGCACGCGTAATTTAGTACCAACAATGTACAAGCGGAGCGCTCAAGTAGAAAATCTCCAAGTCTTCACACTTGCATAGCACGAAACTACCAAAGAATATTATTCTATAGAGCGGAAATATCATAAGCTGAGATTCCTTACTACACCGCAGGTGGCGTTGCAGTCGGAATCTTCGCATCTTACAACACTGAGCGAAGCCCGTTCGTCGATTCGTTAACTCTCGGAATTACTCGACAGGGTTCGTCGGAGTCGCCGGTCGGAATTGTAGTATGGCTGCCGCTCATGCCGTAAATTGAATGATTATTATTATTCAAAGGCTACGTATGGTCACATTGTATTGGAAACTATATGGTTATAAGTGATGAAATATCTTCCGCGCCGTTGTGGAAAAAAATATATAAATTTATGTAAAATATATAAATGAATTATGCATTAGAAATAGTAGACCTCTTTTTTCATTTCTTACTTCATCTTTAACATTTAAATTTAGTGCAACAAGATTTCTGTGCAACTTTCTGTCATCCGTTGTGCGTACTTTTGAAAACATCAAGGACTAAAACTGGTATTGTATAAGCTTTCAGATAATTTGTCAATTTAAAACTGACAATATGAGTATACTTTCATTATTTTGAGTTTTAAAATAATTCTTCTTGCCTCTGTTAAATTCGAAAGAGCGGAGAGTACCTTTCAGGAATAAGTATTTTGGATACATATGCATCTTTATATTTATTTCCTGAATTCTCGTGATTTTGCTTCTAACATATACATTAAAATTATTCATACATTTACAGTTTTTATGTTTACAGTTACATTGAATATAAATAATGGAAAAGTATCTTAACGTTTTTCGAAATGTTGTTTCGCTTTAGCAATATACCACGAATATAAAAATGTGTATTCCAAGTTAGGATTAGGTTTTATTTCGTCAACTATAATGCTGTCACTTCCTGGTTCATATGTAAATTTATAGAGACATTCTTTGCAGTCCTTAGTAACAATCGTTTTTACTTGCTGTAGAAACTTATCTCAAAAATTTCTGCATACTCCATCATTCCATGAAAACTGTATGAAAAAAAAGAAATGAAGATAACTTCTGGAGTCTATATTTAAATTATATAAATTGTACTTCAAATATAAATTACTTTTCCTTCAGATACTAATTGCTTGAGCTTATATTCCTTTATCTTGGTAACAATACCATTTATCATTTCTAAGACCACATACAATGTTTTGTATGTCCGCTAAGTAGCTCTGACACCACCATCCTAGAGTCTTATATGCTTTGATGCAACCATAGCTGTTAAAAGCTTTAAAACTTACAGTTTTTAATTCTATTAATTCAACATCTTTTCCTACTAATGTGTCTTGTATTTGCTGTTGGGAACGAATACCATCTATTTCACCCGCATAAAGTAAAACTGTTTCCCTAAGCTTGGACTTGAATACACAACAAAATATTTCATTTTGATTAAAAGGAACAGATAAATCTGGATTTGTGGAAGGTGTATCTAATGAAAAGAACCAACTTGATTACCTTTTAGTTTGATAAAAACAAAAAACATTGAAATTGTATCTTATAATAATTTTGTTCTAATTTATAACCTGATAACATATAGTGTTCAAATTTGCGTCCCCATAATGTACATTTTTTCTGAAAACCAGATAGTCTTAACTTATACTGCTTTTTTTCAATGGTATCAAAGGCGCATAAATATATTGTCCCTTTAAATTTTGAAGCACATATAATCCACCCATCTTTTTTCTTGTATGGTGTAGCCATCACAGCTTTTAACAAACCGCGACAACAAACAATTTCTGGTTCCAACCTAATATGTAAAACGTATCGCAAAAGTTGTGTACTTAACATGAAAAAATATAGCATAGAAATTTATCAACGGTTGTTTCATATAAACTTAAATTACTTTTTGAATGACTTAAAATTTCGATTAAATTGTTTAATGATACTCTCTAAAGATGTTTATAACTCACCACCGATCATTTTCATTGTCGAAATTTTGTCTTTTAAGTTGATCGAAATTTTCCGACATCCATCGTAATAAATCATCTAACTTAGTATTTTCGTCTTCTGGTGTAACTATCGTATCTTCATTATCATCAAGATTAAAATTAACATTATCAGGATTCAACGGTTTTTTGTAATACTTCAGTTGTGATAAATCATTACAATATTCTCTTGCATCGTTAATACTATAATGACCAACAATCTGTGGTTTGGTGAAGTGTTCGGCTGGTCCGTTTAAACGGCCGATTTTTAACATTTTGTACATTATAAAAAGCTTTTGTACTTATACTGTATATCTGTATTTGGTCACACTTTAGTTTCTAACAAGTGCGTATATACTATCTACCAGCATCTACTACTGCTTATTACCTTTGATGACGTCACCTTCATCCAGAGATATATAACGATAAATCATCGTTAGAAAATCGTAATTGGCGCTAAACTAAATTCAAACAGAACTGCCAAACGCAAAGGCTCATTCACATTCCATAACAACGGGCAAACGGGTCTCCGCTCTGCCATCTAGGAGTGACATGGGAATCAATTTATCTCTATCGAAAGTAGCGGTACGCAACAATATCAGCCAGAGGTGAGCAAAACCCTAGGCTTCGAATAAATTTGAAGTTTGACGATATGTTTGTCTTGTTTCCTTTTTTGAACATTTTCCAAAGAAGGAAACAAGACAAACTTCAGATTTATTCGAACCTAGCCCATCGCTGATATCACACTCGAGCGAAGAAAGTCGAAGAAACATAGGCCTAATTTACACCAAACAGTTGATATTGATACGCGTATCAACTATATTTGTATCAAATTGTTTTGGTGTCGACGCTGTAAATGTTGGCGTATTAGAATGATACGATATTCGAAAGCAGCGAGATTAGACCAAATTAATGTAACTTAATACGATCGATGTAAACAAGGTTTAATATCCATATCAAAAGTTTCTATAGTGTAAACCAGATCATACAATATCGGTTTGTGAAATAGTCAGTCGAATCACTGTTTTCCACTGTTTTCGTTCTGTATACAATTAGTTGTCAGCTGAATTAAACAATTTGAATGATCCTTTGCCATGTTGTTATAAAGTTGTGGCGTTTAATCCTAAATGAGATAGTGACGAATTTGAAAAGTTCAAGATCATTAATGTTTTTATCATTAATCCTTAGTATTACGTTGTTTCGTTTTGATTTAGGTGAATTTAACCTCTGTTAGCTTCGTATCGTAAGCTAGGTATAGTTGGACCCGAAGGTTGGACTTATAAAACTATGCTTTTCCATACGTAAATAAGGAAAGATTATCAAAAATTCCTGTATGGTTTGCATCAATTCGATCAATTAGATACTTTCCATAATGAATATTGTGCGACTTAGTTCGAGAAACGTAATTTTTATTCTCCTGGCAATTTTGTTAACTACTGTAAAACAAGGCTCCATGGGTTATGGTAAGTTACAATTAACTTGGATACTATGATCAATTGTTTATTCTCGAAGTATTCATTCTACAATATTCTTCTTCCAGATAGTATGATTAACTATGCATTAAAAGAGGCTAATGCAAATTCTACACCTGCCCATAGTAGCAAAAAGGTGATATATCCATTACAACATCCTTTCAGTAACAAGTATAATAGTCAAATAATTTCAATAATTACAGGAAGAAACAATGAGATTATGTCCAAGTGGTACTGCCTGTTCAGAGTTAAGTGGAGAATGTTTGAAATGTAATTTAAATACGAGTTGTATATATGGAATGGTGTATATTGCCAATTGTTCTATTTTGGAACATGTTGACTGTGTTGTAAGTAATATAACAATACATAATGTCACCTTATCCATTATATATCACACAATAATTAATACATTGAAATTTAAGGGTGAGCAAACCTTTCAAAAAAAATACATATGCCGTTATTGTTATCAAACAGAACATTGGGAACATGACTGCCATCAAAAAAATTCTTGTAGTTCAGTGGCATCCCCTCGCCAATATTATAGAACTAACTGTACAGTGAACAATGACATACTATGTCTAGGGAGACGAAAGTTCATGAAAAACTTACTGTGCAATTGGACTGTAGGGTATCGCTGGTCTACTGCCTTAATATTAAGTGTTACCTTAGGGGGTTTTGGAGCCGATCGGTACATTGTTTATAACAAGTCTTTAATTACAGAGTAGGAATGTATATTTTCATTAACACGAATTGCAGATTTTATCTGGGCCATTGGCAAGAGGGAATTGGTAAACTATTCAGTTTTGGAGGACTTGGTGTATGGACACTGATTGATGTAATACTTATTTCTATGAGATATTTAGGCCCAGCGGATGGATCATTATATATTTAACTGTTTCCAATGGTAACATGATCTATATTGTTTATAGAAGAAGCAAACTCCTTAGTTTAAATGTGAATGTTAATGTGTAAAAATAAGAGCATTTTATTTATTACCTGTAAAAAAACTGAACTATAATGTGATATGTATATAATATATTGAATAATTCTCTTTCATAAATATAATTTTATTAATATATCCCCACTGATCCTCGCTAATTAAGGGGTCCATAATTATTGATGAGAACTGTTTTTACTACAAACTTGGACATTTTCCCACCGATGGCGCCACTAATTAAATCAGTCGCCATCTAACAGCCACTGGGAGAACTATTTTCACTACAAACTTGGACGTTTTCCCACCGATGGCGCCACTGATACTAAACGCCATTCGTCATCTGGCGGCAACAGTGAAACTATTTTCACTTCAAACTTTAGGACGAAATTCTAGAAACGCTCACCACTGGATGGTGATACAATGCATATATAATAATGTTTTTAGAAAAATATATTTAAAAATAATATATTTGGTATAATCGCACATGCTCCTTTTCTTTCTGAGCTTTGTAGTAAATAATTATACATCACATGCTGACATATAAATAATATGTGTTACAAAAAACTAAAATGCTAAGAAAGATTTTTAAGTATATAATCGTTGAAATTTTTTAACACGTTCTGTAACTCTTCGTATTTAGCTGTAGAACAAGCTTCTTCTAATGGAAGCCACTTAAATGCTTGATGTTCGTCCGACATTCGGACAGACTTGTTACGATTTATTAGTTCTGCTAGCCAATAAATAACAATTTTTGGTTGTCCATTCACGTTATAATTTATTTCTTCTTTCACGTTTTCGAAAATTTTCAAATCGTTGGCTACCAAACCCGCTTCTTCTTCTGTTTCACGTAGAGCGGTTTCCATGTCTGATTCACCAGGATCTACATGACCTATAAATAAAAAGTAGATTATGTAGGACATTAGTGTAATATATGACTGTAAACAAAACAATTCCATTCCGTTTCGAGTAGGACGTGTTTCGTTAGACACGAATTATAGACATTTTAGTTGTCGGCTTCGAGCAAGGGGTTATGTTTTTCAGGAATCGCTCGACATAGATAAATGAATCAAGTTGTAGACCTTTGGGTGGTGTCCAATGATGTTGACCATATGATACTTGCATTAAAAGATATTCAATAATACCCTCCATTCGACGAAATACAACAAAACCACAAGCGCGTCGCGTCATTGTATCCTAAGCGAAATTGACAATCTATCGCGATTACAGTATAACTAGCCAAAAGGCAGAGGAATAACCTATACATATATGTATGTATGGTCGAAGTGAATAACAGCCTGCATATATTGTAATATAATTATGTTAACAAATACTGTAATACTAAATCAATAGAGATAAGTTGACGAAGGATAGGTAAGATTGGAAGAAGGAAGAAAGAGGAAACATATCGTTTCACGTTTTCTATTTTTTAGATAAATTATCACGTTATCGGTAAGGCTACATAACAGGTCCTACTTTAAACATTGCAAGTACAGGAGATCTAATGTTTTCAAATTGTAATACTACACGACTGTACCATAAGGCAAGGGCAGTACACGCAAAACTAAATGTAGTGACTTTATCACACGTAAACATGGGCTTCACTAACCTAGTCCCTAAAATTTGCACGAACTCGTACTACCATCTTGTATTCCATTCACCAAAGGAACATGACGCCGATGATTGGGCGGGTAATCGTCAGATATTTAAACGTAACGAATTAATATTCATTAACACCTTTACATAGATGCTTTCTTTCGATTTGGTGTGCTTTTTGCACTTGGCAGGGTTTCTCTTTGACTTCTATCGCTTAATTATATTCCATGTGATTCTTTCCAATAATTTTAATTTCGTCGACTGTTCCTAATCGTGTCTGCAATGATCGCGCATGGTTGAAATTGCCGATTTCATAGCACTTACGACGAGCAATAATATTCATTTTGTTAAATGTAATTTCGTGTGATTTGACAGACTACTTTAATTCATCTAATCACCTATTGTGAAACGCGTCTCGATTACCGTTACCGTTAGAAAATAACAATGAATAGTCCGAGCATATCAGAGAAATATATGAAAGAAGAAACATCGGCGTCACGTATAAAAGGAAGTTTGGAAGACTCCTTGTGTATGCTGTCCGAAGTATGATATTCTATTAGACTTGCCATGAATCTAGGAGAATTGAACCACGTTTAACATACTACATTTTTGTTTGACTTAGGAATTGGATGCCTTAGGTATTGAACCAGTAACACTCAATATCAGCAATGAGCCTCCTTCTCTTCAGACACTACTTGATGTCTCCCTGAAATTGGTTGATGCATCCTGGAAGCTGATCCACAAGCACAGGTCACAGATGAAAAGATACGATCAGCTCGAAGATGTGTGTTCCAAGATCTCAAATGATAATTACAATCTTAAGGTGAGTCTTTATTATCATTTAATTTTAATGGTATAATATCACGTCCTCTTCTGTTACAAGCAACTTAGATATGTAAAGGGTAATTATCATGGCAATAGATAGTTGACTTAAACAACTATGTTTTTGTTGTATAATATAAACTGCATGTATATTTTCAAAGTAAATCTTTTTTACTTTAGAATCGTGTCAAGGCATCGAAAGAAGCTCTGGAAAGGCAGGAGCGAACCTTGAGTCAAACTCTGGAGAGAGAGAGATGTGCGAAGGAAGAAATCCAGAAGTTAAAACGTCAGCATAAAAGTCTATTGGAAGAGGTAAGATAGATAGACTGGTTTCTTACAACCTCTCTTTGCTTTTATGTTTTTATACTTTTATATTTTACAGACGATTAAATTGGGGAAACTGTTGCGATCGAAGCAGAATCAATACGAACACCAATTGCGATGCATGACGCGAAGTCGGGACAAATATCTAGATCAGCTGGAGAAGTTGATGGGTAACCGTCGACCGAAAGGCGAAAGAATGGCACGACCAGATCTTGACGAAGAACAGTCGAGTAGTTACGAAGAAATTATACTTCGATTGGTAGAAAATAACAGAGCCATGCTACAAAAGATTAATGAACAAAGGGAAGAATTGATGCTTTGTTCATCAAAAGCGGACGCAGGTGTCGAGTAGACATTCTGACCGTTATGAAAACGCAGGGGTCATAGACTTAACGATTTATCGTACGATTGTCGTCATGATAGTTGTACAAATTATTAAACGAAAAATCGTTGCGTCTATGCCACCCACTTTGAGATGGGAGAGCGAGCTAGATGTACTTCTACCGAGATAGTTATGAAATCGTCGACGTCAGAAGAGTTAGCGGTAGCAGAAATTGAAAAGTAATAGATGAAAAACTCTGCCCGCTACTCTTCGGACATTTGCAATCGCCAGCGATACACACCGTGTTATTATAATTGAGAAACTGTCCTCCGATGCGTCTATTTCCCGTGTAAACTATTTCGGTAGGCAGTCGATTGTTCACGCTCTTGATCCTGCTCGACGAAAGTCTCATCGAGCTTTTCCCATCTGCACACGTAGCGTTTATGGTAATGCTGTTAGCTGCGACCACGTTAGCGCTGGCGTTCGAGAAGACACAGTCCTCGATGGAGACTAGATCCCCTTCGATCAACAAGTGACCAGGCTTCTGAAGATGGAACTTTGAACGCAAAATCTCCACGTTCGAGAAATAAGCGAAATTCAGCGAGGCCGTAACGTTTTGGAACACGCTGTTCTCGATCCGCAACGTTCCACCTTTCTCGGAGAAGTTCAACCCGTCGATGTGTTCGATCGTGACATTGATCATGGAGAAGTCGTTTATCGTTATGTCCATGAATCGTTCCTCGAAACGATCGATTCGTACCTCCTCGATCCGCACTGTCTCGATGCTGGAAAGACTGAGGAACGTGTCGTGTGTGATCAATGGTATCCGCCGTATGTTGGTCAACTTCAACAGTTTCATCGTCTTCGACGTCAGGAACAGCTCGAAGATCAAGCTTCCGCTGATATTCTGCACGGTTATCTCCGCGATTCGATTCGCCTCCGTCAAACTGGAGAAGTGGAGGTTCGCGAAAGTGCAGGATGCGATTCGCAGGCTCGTCACGTTTTCGTAGTTGTAGCCCTCGGGAAGGAAAAATTCCTGAAAAAAAAAATAGTGAGGGAGTTAGTGTGACGAGGGGACACCCAGAGGTCTTCGGTATGTTAAAAGAGATTGTTTTTAGTAATTAATATCTTTGGCAAACGCGAAGCCTGGCAGAATCTCCCCCAAATAAGATCTGATCGCGACGTACCTCGTTTCCGATGCAGCGGCACGTGATCCTTGTGTTCTCGTGAAGCGTGCACTGTTCGCTGATGCTGTTCGCCGCCGCGAGTAACGCCAAGCAGCTGGCCAATTCCAGCATCGTCTTCATTTGCTGCTCTTTTCCGTCCTCTTCTTGAACTTATGCAAAACCCTTTCGAGCGGTTCGATCTGGCAGCGTCCGGTTGTTCTCTCGTACACGAAGCCTCGATTCGTCGAAAATCTACCTTCGATTCATCGAATTCAACGCCCGTCACGGAGGGGTAGCAACGAAAATCGACACGTCGAGCTCGCGTGCATCATAGCGAAAGAAAACGTTGCGCCGTCGTTGCGGAGGACTGACACCGAATAAAAATCGGTCGCGATCTACGAGATTAAGATGGACAGTTGTATGGTGCCGCTTTTATATTGAGTGACATGCGCGTCACACGATCGCAACGCGTTCCATCCACTAATCTCGTCGAGGTGGTAGATGGACGTGAATCGGTTCGGCTCCGTTACCATCGTGCGTTAGTGTTGTGTTGGTGGCGGTTAGTATCGTCCCGTCGGGCACACACACACACACGTATTGTTGGCGACTGTAGTAGCGTCCGATTGCGCGTTCAACTGTAACAGGTCTGGATAATTCCACGCCGGAAAAGCACGGCGCAAACACACCGGAATTGCTGCACCGCTATGATAAACCTCAGCCATCGACGAGTCATTCTTTACAACAATCTCCTTTTGATTGACTCGTTTTCCATTCGTAGAGCAATAAATACGACTATCTTCGTCGTTAGTTTTGCTTCAGAGTACTCAATTATACTGATATACTGTACTGAATTATAATCTAAGTTTAGTATGGCGAACAGGTACTTAGTCGCGGCGGATAATCACCGAGTAAGCGATCGAGTCTCGATTATTGAAAATAAAGACATTTTGTACCACGTGTGTTGTGTTTTGTACACGCATAAGAGGTATAGCTGATTCAACGTGTAGTTGGTGAAACAAGCATGACGATCTGTCTAAATCAATCTACAAATATCTACAGCTCTAAGTTATAAAAGGACTTGGCACCCTGCAATTTCCGCGAGTTCGCCATGTTTGCTCTACCAAGTATAAACCCACACAAGTTAACTCGCGTCAACGTTTAGCTTTCTGTCTCCGTTTTTTAGTCCGTGTATATTCCACGAGATGTAAAATCGTTCCGCGATAAAGAGAAGGTAATTGAAGAAAGAACGAACGTCGGAGTGTAAAGGACAAACGCGTGCCATTTTAGGCTGACCGCTTATTGTACGTAGAGAAGGTACGACGACGTTTTGTGAATAGCTTCGTAAGCGTTCGCGTTCATCTTTGAGCAAGTGTACCGAGGCGTCGACCCCGACCGTCATCACGACCTTTTGTAAAAGATCTTCCGTATCGCGCTTTTCCTTTCCGCCGGGACGAGGGCCAATGGTGTCTTCCCCTGGCGATTCGGCTGATTCGTGTAACCTCCAGCTTGAGTCAAGAGCCAGAAGACCTCCTTCTGTCTCTCCAGAGTCACGTTGTTCGAAACAGATGCAGCCATGTGCAGCGCCGTGTTCAGGTTATAGTTGGTCGCGTTTGCCAGGTCGGAACCGTGCGCAGCCAGTAACATCTGTTGAAGAGACAAAGTGAATCAACGAATCAGGATGGAATTGGATGGAGGTGATACGAGTGACGTCTTTGAAAGGTTTACCTTCACTAGCGCAGGGTCGCAGCTTAAGGACACGGCCATATGCAGCGCAGTGTCGCCGCATTTCGTCTCCTTGATTCTGGGATCGGCACCGTACTTCAACAACAGCCTCACGGTAGCCACGGACACGATTCCCCTGGTAGGGTCATGGGTTTGGACTGCCACGTGAAGAGCGGTCCTTCCTACGGAAATGAAGCAGGAAATTTAAACCAATTCATCATCCTTTTTATTATTATTATAGGTAGTCATGGTATTCTAGAGAGACTAACCATCGTAGTTGCGTTTCGACAAATCGAAGACAGCATTTCCTTGGACTGTTTTTAAAGCCAGCAACTCTGCGAGGACTTCGCCGTGAGAGTCCCCTTGTGCTGCAACCGAGTGTATCAGTGTGTCACCCTGCGAACAAACAGGATGGAGGAAGTTATTTTACGAATCGACCAAGTAGACAAGAGATGCAGCTTTATAAAGGAGTGGATAAGCTTACCCGGGTGTGATACAGTCGTTGACTGACGTCGATTCCTTTCTGCAACATCGTCGCAGCTAGATATCCAGTGACGTAAGAATATTCTGGGCAGTTCAAGGCGGCCAAGTAAAGGGCGTCCTCGCCTCGATTGTTCGTAGCAGTCAGAGCTCCATTGGCTATGCTCAATCGTTCTACGAGTGGCGCCAAGTAAGCCTTCTTGTCCACCAGTTCGTCAGGATTGCCCACCAAACACATCAGCATTCTGTTGGAGAACGATGAGAAATGAAAACGTGGAATAAGAAGAGGAGTGTACTATGGATCGTTCGCGACCACAAACGTTCTTACGTGTCTCCGTCTTCGTCCTGCTTGGCAAGTTCCTCCACCGACCGTTTCAGCAGACAGCTCATAGCCCTCTCCACCTCCTTAGGGTTCAAACCCTCCTTCAACCTTTCGCTAGCCTTTACAGATGGCAAGTTGAGCGATGGCCAGGGCATTATGTTGCGATCGGAGTTCCTGCAAATGCGATTATTTATTTAATCGAAATATATCCTGTGGTGTTTGCAGTAAAAACATATTCATTGTTAATTTTCGT